>NC_040024.1:4618537-4732098 GCF_000972845.2 Larimichthys crocea | reverse complement strand
TACCACACAGTTTAAATATCAGTTTGCCAATTTAAAATTTAAAAAATTGCGAAGAATTGTATGTGTTGTAAATTCTACTATTGTTCACTAATTGTATATTTAACAATAAATACCATACTTTTCCTTGTTTTTGAATTAAAGGGTGAAGTATTTGAAAGAACACACAAAATTTTATGTTGATTAAACAGTGTAGGTCTGCTAACGTAAACCACTAACGTTAGCATGCCCGGCTAAAGTTACGTTAGCTTACTACCTTTCTTAGTGCGCGAGAACTCCTTACAAAGTCTAAAGAGGATATGGTTAGTAAACTCCCTTCAAGTTTTATACAGGACTGACACAACCATTGTGTAGGAACCAAATGAAAATACCTGAAATACTATTCTGTATCAGAGCTTGAGGTTACGTTAGCGCCTTTGTCTTCTACAAAGGGTGTGAATAAGCCTCACTGCACACAGTTTAAACATCGGTTTGACATTTTTAAGTTTAGAAAAGCTCAAGATACATTTAAAAAGCTGTTAAGAATGGTATGTATTGTAAAATATACAGTGATATACTGTGTATAAAAACAGAGACTGGTTTGCGTACTTTGCCCTAAATGCTTTTAAGCAACACTATAATTTCTATGACATTATACATATAAATGTTTCGACGGGTATAAAATCTACTAGAATTATAATGTAAATCTACATTAAAGTGCCCATAATCATACAGTGTGTCAGAATACAAACAAAATAAATGTATGTCACCAACAAGCAAGAGGAAAACATTACTTAACACAGCCCTTTCATAACATTAGACCTCTGCCGTCATCTTTATAACATCATCTGTATGAAAATAAGTCTCAGGGCTAATTCAGGTTATTCTCTTAGAATTTAGAGAGCTTTTTTTTGGACTAACTAACTAACACTTACTTTCATACTCACTATTTTTGAGTGCATAAGTGCATTCACACTGTCAAAGAAAAACCTGTAATGTTGTAACCACTTTGGGCTGTAAACTAATACTTCAAGAAACTTTGTTTCCTAAACAGAAAAATAATTGTAAAAAAAAAATAACTTCCAGCAAGAGGTGAGAGGAGAAGAGACTCAACTGAGACTGAAGTAACAGCATTCATGGGTCACGCAAAGGTCAGCACTTCTATAAATACATTTTAATAGGAGCAGAAACTTATACTTAGTGTCTCGGACACGCAGACATGCTCTGTGAAAACTATTCACCGGCTTCACCGCGGTGAGTCAGCTAAGCAAGATAAAAGGCTCCGAAGAATACAGTCTGACTGAGGAAAATATTTTCTCTCTCCGTCTTGTCTCTTGCTATCAGTCCAGCTAATTGATGTGACATTGGGCACGATGACCCGCAACAAAGTGGATCAACAGAGGAGTTGAGTGGCAAATAGCGGAATTTCAACGAGCAACCTCTCCTTTCATCGGACCTGGACCGAGTAAGTAAGCTGCATCGATCTGCCACAAACGAGCAAGATCCGTCTGAAAGTGAGGCACAGTACACACACACACAAACAAAGTACCTGTCAATATAACCTGCCCACACACACACACACACACACAGAGGACCTGCACAGAGATAAAGATATTTACGTACATGTGTGTGAAGCAAACATCCACTTATTTCTAGACATGTATGTACATGTACAGTTTCTGCAAAAAAATTGATTCATCTTTATCCACTGAAAACATTAAACAAACATTTATATATATATATATATATATATATAACGATATGATTGCTTCGTTCACTCACCGTCTTTTGTCTTTCACGCTCAGGCACACATGCTCACACACAAGACGGGGTCAGATTATGGCAAAATAGTCCCATGCAACCTGGCCTTATTCTGTATCGTCTCAGGAAATGACCTTCCGTGTCATAGCAATTACTGCAGCCACCAGAGGCTTTATGTGTGTGTCTGTATGTGTGTGAGTGTGTGTGAGTGTGCGTAATGATATAAGAAGGTCCTTTGACACCTAGACACACACACACACCACACACACACTCTCTCTCTAGGTCATGCGGCCTGCGGAGACTCTGTGGAGGTCACCGGGATATGAGCTTCTAATGGAGAACGTGGGACTAAGAAACAGAGAGAGCGGGCAATGAAATGAAGAAAACCGGACGCGGGAGAAAAAAAAAAAAAAAAAAGCGTGCACGGCTCAGATTGTGTAAGAGACATATTGATGCAGTCACGTATAAATCACCTCGCTGCCTTTTTTTATTCTCGTTTCATTACTCGAATTGACACATTAAACGGTAATTTACTGCACGTGTTGAGTGAGTTTCATGACCGCCGGGCCCATAAAACTTGTTAAAATGCCATCGCGTGATTTTGAAAATTGCATGAATGTCAATGAAGAAATTGCTAGTAGTATTATTGTCTTTGTTCTGTAGAAGACTCCCAAAGGAACAAGGTTTTTATATAGCTTTTTTTTTTTTTTTGATTCATACTTGTGTTACAGTAAGTAAGTGTGACACAGAAGTGGAACAACGTGTCCAATGAGATTAGGCTCAGTGTCCTTGTTTATGATGAAAATACTTTTTTATATATATACTTTTTTTTTTTTATAGGTTGCATGTGATTTATTACTGTACGTTAAGATAAGTGGAACTGCTTTAAAGAGGATCTAAAACACACAAGTTGAGTCACGGTGTGTCATTCTTCAGAGATGTCAAACTCAGATTTTAGGCGGATGGACTGGATGAGATTGTACAAGTTAGTGAAAGACGTTTTAATTTGTATTTGTGGCCCAGTCTTAGGTGGGTGTAACGCGGTACAGATCCGGGTGAAGGGAGACTACAGACTTGTTAATCCCGGGTCAGTACGAGGATCGGGGTGAATGATTCGGAAGAATCACGATTCCGATTTTTATCAAACTCTGTCGAGCCCATTTATAAAAGGCAGACTAGACAGAGAGAAAAGCAAAACACACAACCACCCTCCTCCACCTCCACCCTCTCTCTCTCTCTCATCCATCCACTGGCCAAAACCTTTTAGGCAGCCACACTCTCTGTGTCTGTCACACTTCCTCTCCTTCACCTCGGTGCAAAAAAAAAAACTCCCACTATAACAGCAAATTCACACATCCTCGGTGGAGCAAGCACACATGTTCGCACGCATGTACACACTCCCACATATACACATGCCAAATCCAGCAAAGCCGCAATAAAACCAACCCAAGCGTTTCTGTTGTGGATCTTAATCCACTTTTCCACTTAGCTAGCTAGTATATTTCTTCCTTACTTTCCACCCCATCATTCCCCCTGTTCTCTCTCTCTCTACATCTCCATCCCTCTTACCCGACTCCAGAAAACAATAGACGGATGGCTGATCTGCGTAAACGCTGACGCAGGTGGAAACTTAGCGGTTTGGAGGCTCACTGCTTCGCGCTTTTAAGACCCTCTCTTTAAGGGGGAGCCAAAAAAGAGCCACTTTTTTTTTCTTTTTTTTTTTTGTCAGAGCAATAAACCCCTTAACCACAAATGAAAGAAAGAGAAGGCCTTATAGTGCCAACCTGCTTACACTTGAGATCGATGAGACTCCCCCTTTGGCATTTTTAGACTTATAGTGCCATTTTAATGATGGTCAAAAGGTCAGGAAAATACAGGCTTCAGTGGTAGCTGAAGGAGCACGGTATGTACTCCTGAAACTACTGTAGGTGCCAACTTATCATTGCATGGTTCGTAAACCTCTGCTGTACTTTGCTCCAACCTTGACAGACAAATAGTGAGGTAACTAAATATAGAAAAACAGTCAAAGGTCAAAAATTGATTAATTTATTGATGCTAAGACAGCTAACAGGACCTAACACTGCTAACAAAGTCCAGCGTGTGCCGATTTAGTGGCACCTAGTTGTAAAGTTGCAGACTGAAACCAACTGAATACTCTCCCACGCCTCACCCTCTCCTTCCAAACATAAGAAAAACTTAACATAAAAATAAAAAAAGCCATATCTAGATCAAAAAACTTAACATAAAAATAAAAAAAGCCATATCTAGATCAGAGTTGAGGTTTGTCTGCTTGGGGCTACGGTAGAAAAATGAAGTGGACCTAAAGAACTCATTATTAGACAACGAAAACATAACAATTATTCCTTAATTCCATTTCCTGCCAATAAATCTTACACACTACAACTTTAACTTCGCTAACTCCAGATTTCATTTTCTCATCGTGCTTTCACACCGAACCTCTTTGAGTTGGTTAAAACCATGCGTCAATTGGGGCGGTGTTTTGCTCATTTGGTAGAGCAGCCGCCCCCATGTGCAAAGGCTCAGTCCTTGCTGAAGCCCAGGGTTCGAATCCGACTTGTGGGTCTTTCCGTATGTCATTTCCCGTCTCTCTCTCCCCATATTCCTGTCACTCTTCAGCTGTCTCTTTCAAAAATAAACCTTGAAAAGGCCCAAAAAATAATCTAAAAAAACATGCCTCAATCAACAAGCTACGTGTCACTCTGTATAATTTCAAGTTTACTCCTCTCTTGGTGTATTTGTGAAAGGTCAGCATGAACAGGAACCAGACAACTTGTACATTTAATGATATGCCGGTAGTTTGTTACTGACCAATTTTATGGATATTTTGGATGCATACCTACAAAACAAAACCCAGTATACTTTACCAACACAACAGCAGACATAGAGTCAGTTGTACACATTGAATTTTGTGTACGCACTGAATAAATACAATGTATTCTAGACATGAAATACAGTATAACTTCCAGGTGAAGGGTAGCACTCTAAAAGAAAAAAACCTCTGGCACAAGTCAACAGTCTGATGTATCAGTATGTACGAGACAGCACTTAAAGACACAGTCAATGAAACACTAACTCCAAGTTTAATGTTGAGGATAACTTGACAAGGCAGCGAGGGAGTCAGCAAGTTGTAAATCCACTGTGCTTGAAGCACATCTGCTCTGCTTGTTTACAGAGAAGAGAGAGCAAAGAAGACCGGCACAGGCACATACAGTATGCAGTTGTAGTAAACGAGCAAAAAAGCTTGACATACGGTTAGACAAGAGCTTAAAGTGGGAGAGGAATCGAGTATTTTGTTCTCCCGAGACAATTAATAGTCAAAAGATGATACTCAATGATCAGTAGAAGATGACAGGCAGTGTTAATGGAAGTAGAAAAACAAACAATGCTGGCTAGATACCTCAAAACACAGTTTCTATAACATCTATTTTGGTTTTTGCTCAAGTTTCTTGTTAAAGTTGTACCTGGTTGAGCTGCTCCAGGTCATGAAAACCCTCCAGGACCCCCCCGTACTTCCTCTCCCTGTACTTCCTGCGGATGAACGTGGCGCGCTGTTCTGCCGAAGCCCCGCTGTAGAGTTCTTCTTCCAAGGGAAGATTAGCAGCCCAGAAGTTGTTAGCATTCTTGTTCCCCACCTCCAGGAACAGCTAAAGGGGTTCAGGTACATGGAGAAAGGGAACAAACACAGGTGGGAATCATTTGTAGAGCGTTTCGTAGAATTTCTATCTGCCAAGCCCCAAATCAGTAGATAGTTCGTCTTGGCATTTTCACTTCTTGTAACACATCAAAACATCTTTAATCAATGTAAAATTAATCCACAAAATCATAGTAAGTAAATGATTATGGAGGCAAAAAGGCTATTTAAGCTGACATACTTACATAATGGTACAGAATCTATCTATGTATAGGCACAAACGAGTTGGCTTTAAGAAGTATCTGGGGCAATCTATGTATTTCACCTTGTCACAGTCAAATTAAGTCATAAAGTAAAATTAAATATATCTTGGAAAAGGTTAAGTTCAGGCTTACTGGGTATGTATACTGTTCTTTTGTTTATATTTCTGTGTGAGTAAATGTACTCAACCATCCTACACATTGACTATTGGTGCAGTACCTCCACTAGCGCGTTGCTCCATATACTGCTGTCCAACTTCAAGCTCCGCACTTTGGAGATGCTCGGGCCAAGGGAGCGGTGCTGGCCTGGTACACAAGAGAAGACACAAGTCAGCAACACAAGTTCACACACACACACACACACTCAGATATTCATACGACCCACGGGTTTAAGAAAGCCTTTTTCAATTAGATGTCTTTAAAAATGCATCGCTTTCAGTTCCTGAAAAGTTCATCAAGGCTTACGTAACACGTGCAGGAATCTTTACTGCATCTGCACGAACACACAAACAAACAATAAAACAGACGGTTACAAGATGGAGAAACAGAGCATGACTGGAAGCTCACTCTCTCACTCACAACAGACATATTTAGTGCCCTCAGCACTTCTAATTGGAAATGAAAGCATAGAACGAGGGCCATTAATTGCTAATGAATCATGAGTAATTCATTGTGTTTGTGGGTCGGCCTGTTTATTTGGGTGAATGAGAGGCTCCTGGGGTTGCTTATGGCCAAAGACATGCATCATAATACATCTGGCAGAACCGTGCAGTATGTGTGAATGTGAGTTATTGTCCTGCGTGTAAAGGCGGATAATTTTAGATTTAAATTTGCCATGATCTCATTAAAGTCTTCTATGCTCAAGTAGAGAAAGCTGTAAATGAAAATGTGCGACTGTGAGCTGTGAAAAGGCAGTGACACAGATGTAGAGAGGACCAGACACCACTGGATTGTTTGTCACCTAAGATATTAAACAGAGAAACTAATGAAGAATTAATTATCATGTCTATATTGAGCAAATTGTTTTTTAAATCTGTGATCTCTTCACAAACATCCTGAGTTGTAGTGCTTTTTAAATCCAAACACCAGGATGCATTAACTGACTGGTCTAATTATCCCCAGATAGGATTTTGAATCTGATATGCCAGGCCACATCCCATTGTGGTCAGGGATGATGTGATGAAATGGTGACTACATTGACAACAAAGGACAGTCCCAGCTTTGCTGCCACAACAGTTCTGGAGGCAGTTCTTTTCTGCATGGATACCCAGACAGCACTATACTTGCACACTACCTATTGTTTAATATTTTCTACTATACTACTACTACTTTTCTACTATAAGTCTACTATTTAAGGAAGTTCTAAGTCCATATATTTTATTTTTAGAATCAGCACCAGTAACTGTAACTTTGAATATATTATTGCTTCATTTCAAATCATTTCAAAGCACAATAAAATGTGTTTTTACAACCAAAACTGTTATAGAGGTGTGTCGACTGCATAGCTAAGATTTTTTATTGTTATATGATTACACTGTGTCATATCATTTTGCTAAACAGGAACATGCATTATGAAAACAAAAAGGAGTGGAACAAGTATTGTGCCCTGTGGAACACCGTGTGGAACGTGACATCAACATTTACAAGAAACTACCTGATTAAATCTGTATATCTACGTATCAAATGTGACCCTTAGACTGAGGAAGCATCACTTACATCAGCACGTTGTTTCAGGTAGTTTAAAACTTTACTGAATTCAGCATGAGCAATGTATCTCTACTTGAGGACATGAACTTTCAACAAGCTCTGAACAAAGAAGTCAGTCTTGGGAGAGAAACAGAAAACTTGTTGCACCCCAGATGTCATCTCTGATCCATAAAATCATTATTTTAAAAGAATTTAGTTTAACTGTTCACAAAAGACCTACTTTTTACTGGTTCATTAAAATCAGGCCTATAATTATTAACAGAAGGGATTTTCCTTGCATGAGTCAAGTGTGGATGTATTAGGGTGGTCATGTTTAAATCTGGTTTGTCCAAAGACACAGTGAAAGAGAGGAATGATGGCTGCCTTTAAAACCACAGGAGTCCATCTTAACAGATAAAGAGGCCAAAGAGCAAGATTTCTGTCATTTCTGCCTGGGAAGGAGTGAAAATATCTTGCTCTGGGTGCCTGCTGGATTGCTGCAGCCACGGCTCCATCCTCTGAGCCACACAACATTTTCACTTGTGTAAGGGTAATGAAGCTGAAAAAAGTGTGCATTCACACGTGTCACCGGATACATGGTGAGATCTTTCCATATAAATAGCATGTTGTAAATGTCTTCATCTTTCTGATGGAACCACAACAGCACACAAAAGGGCATTTCCATCACAGCAGCTTTCACACACAAAAAAAAGACCAACCCGCAAAGGATTTCAGCCCCAATTAAAAACTTTCCCAGCGACAGTTCACGGAGCACTTTTCCAACCCCCTGCACTTGTGTCATTTCGCCCTCACTCAATGATGAGTCAGAAGGAAACAAAGCAAAGCAATAAGCACTGCATTTGTGGGTTACCATGGCAACTGTTGCCAGCAGATGTGTCTACGAGTTGCATCCTGTTTCAAAAAGGAGTTTATTGCAATTACATGAGTGGAGAGGGGCCTCCATATCTTATGAGCAATGTCATTTCCTGTGGTCGGGTCGGATGCTGAGAAAGGGCAAAGACAGGGGGACAAACGAAACGGTGTAAAAGGAGGGACATCTTCAGTTATTGGGGATGTAAAGTTGATTGACTAGTTTAAAGAGTCCGGACGAGGGCTTATGTGTTGGGATTACTATCGAAGAGGTGTTTAAAGCTACACAACTCAATATTTTCATAATAACTATGGATCTAATTACTATGTGTATTGTGTAAGAGGTTACTTTTATGGAGCATTGTAGTGTCTTTCAGCACATTGTTTTAGTTTTACATCCCACAACTTTAATATTTTAGTCAGTGCTACTGTTCTTTTGAGCCTGCTCGCTTAAAATTGTGTGTTAGCGCTTAACAGCTAGTTTATGTATTTTTTCTCTTTGTATATTTGCTTGCATGGACAGAACAATATGTTCTTCTATCCCTAAACTTAAACAAATTCTATTTATACTGTGTTAATTCACTTTATTTTATCTACCCCATGCCTGTATTGTTCTGTTTTTTTGTAATATGTGTAACTGCAATGCAAGAATTCCCCTTTAGGGATCAATAAAGTACTCTATCGATCGATCATCTATCTAAACAGTCAGGTTTTTCCCTCAGGAGACCAACAGAGCTGGATTCAAAATGGGCATATAACAGTCCAAAAACAATAAACTCCCCCATTTTCAGCATTTGATAAGTTGTCTTTGAGCCGTTTTCCATTAGATTTTGTGTTTCTTAACACATGTTGTTTCTATTTATAGTTTAGACAGCAGGGGTTGTAATACTAATGTTGATATTTGTCTGTAGGATATATACATATAAAACCTTTGTTAACACGCTACCATGACTTTATGATGTGATATATCAAGTTTCAACCTTGCTGCACTTCCCCCAAGTGGCCAAAAATTAATGATCGCAGCTTTAAGCCTTGCCAGTTTTTCCCAGATAATACCCATATAATTTTTCAAATTATTTGTGGCTCATTAATGATTTCTGCTGGAAGGATAAATTCTAGTTTTGCCACACAAGGTCCTCTTTTAACAGGAGGACAAACTTTCTATTTGTGCTCTCACTTTCTAATAGAAATGGAAAGAAGCAGGAATTTGTGTCTCTTAATGTAATTTAAAAAAAACACAGTTATAGTGAAGAAATGTCTTCAGCCTGTTTTTTTGTGTTTGCATACTTTTCAATATTCACAATAACCACACAGATCATCTTTTTTCATTAAACTAAATTAATTAGGGACCTGTACAGTCCTTCAGGTCTCCGCAAACAATGACAAAATATGAATAGTCTGTACATTCACATCAAAGAGTGAAGCTACAGACTATTAAAATTCATTCAGTCTTGACATAAAAAGAGGAAAGCCAATGTGGGATCATTTTCACCATTAGCCTTCTCATTACTTCTTTCCTCTTTCTCTTGTTCAGCATTTCTCTTTATTGTCCATGACACGAGAGCGCTAATTAAAAGCGTGAGCAGTCATTGGTATTCTAAATGGACCACCGCCGAATTTACGGAGAGCGCAGTGTGAGGACAGCTTCCTCGTTGCAGATACTCACCCGCTCTCTCTCTTTCTCTCTCTCTCTCTCTGTCTCTACCAGCTTGTCGACAAAATGTAATATTAAACATCCCTGCAAATGAAATCATTTAAGGGTGTTTGAAAAGGGATGTTGGAGATCTGATGCGTACCAATTACATGGGCTTTGCAGAGGTGAGGTGAAGAATCACATTAAAACTTATGACTCTCAGGCCTGGGGAAGATCTGAAGGGGAGAAGGTGAAGCAAAAAAAAGAAACTACACCAACATGATATCCCCTCTAGATCAAGCATGTCCACTGCTTCTCTCTAATCATGTTTAGTGGGTCAAGAAGCAGTTTAGGATCCCCACAAGTTCTTGCCCATGGCTTAATCTTTGTTGTCATTTCATCGGATCCATCCAGCATTGCCAAATAGATTAGAGAGGCCAGAGGCCAGACGCCAACTCCCATAAGTGGCTTATCACCTGAGAACTTATTCCAGAAGAGCCTCTGGGGTCAGCGTACATACTCACGCAGACACAAACAAACACCAGATTAAGAATTGAGTACCAAGCTTGCATTATGATCTTACTTTTTGTTTTGTTTCTGCTATGATAGAGACGAATAAATAATGTAAATTAATGTGAGCGAAGAGAGCAGAGTGTTTGTCTTTATAACTGGCTCCCAGCTGCTTTGGCTTGTGGCTCTTTATAGCCGGGTAATGTTGATTTATGACCCCCCCCTGCCACAGGTTGCATGTCTACGAATGTCTGTGTTCACTATTCGGATAATTTAATATTAAAAAAGTTTGAAAAAGATCAAAAAGTAAACAAATTTGGGGTTCATTTTTTTCAATAGTGGGGCGGTCGGTAGCGTAGTGGGTTAAGCGGCCGCCCCGTGTGTGAAGGCTATAGTCCTCGCTGCAGCTGGCCCCGGTTCGAATCCTGCATCGGACGGCCATTCCTGTCTATCTTCAGCTGTACTATCAATAAAGGCATAAAAGGCGAAAAAAATAATCTTTAAAAAAAAAAAAAAAAGATTTTTCAATAACATTATTTTATATCAATAAATCCATTGACAGTTGCCATGGCGCTACAGAGAACAGCTGAAAGCATTAGGCAGTGGAAAGACTGGAGATGCCTGTTGAAAGAGAGGAGAAGAAGACCAGGAGCCAAAAGAAAGACGGTACAAACCAGGCGTACCGTTTGTGCGTTATCGTGGGGAATTTAAGATCCTTCCCCAAATATATGGAGGAGCTAACGGCGCTAACCAGGCTCGGAGGGAGTATGGAGAGTGTAGCATCACAGAAACGTGGCTGAACCTTTGTGTGAAATCTGTTTACAGCAAAGTTCCCAATTAAACATATATGAAGAACAAAGTTTCAAGCAATAAGTAATGAATGAATATTTACTCGGGTTTAAGTTCCCTTGGAAACCAGAAACTATAAGCATATCACAATTAACAGAACTTTGCCTCTATGTTTCCTATAGTTAGTTAGTTAAATCGTTTTATTTCCAGGAAACTTACTCAGAAATTATTAAACTGTTTCTACATTATGTTTATCTCAGGAGTACCTACTCGCAGATGGGAAACTCTCAAATAAAAAGGTGTTTTGACAGGTTGCTTACTCCAATTCACACCATGCTGTGTGTGGGCGGGTGTGTATACATGGTGGTGGTGGTGGGTTTATCAGAGTGCACTGCATTATTGTTGTTTATCAGCCAGCATCAGAGAGTTGAAGGAAAACCAAAAGTAAAGCGATACACAGGAGCCCCTTACCTGCACACTTCTTACAGATGACCACGCCCAGATTGATAGATGCCCACTCCGGCTGCGGGGCGCGACAGTCGGCACAGCTCCTGTTGGCCTCGTTGAACCAGATCTTCTCTGCCACTTCATAGTCGGAGAGTGTCTCAGCGATCGATTCTTGGACTGCTTCAATCCACTCCTCCTTCTCCCGTTCTGACTCGGCCGTGAAGCTGCAACAATTGATTTTTTGGCCCCCACCCCAACACATGCCTCACTGTTATTGATTTGATTTGAGAGAGCAATTAAACAGCATAGTATAGCTTGGCAGGGTTATGGGGGTGTGCGGTATTTGGAGTAGTTTTGGGGCGGGGTGTTGTTGAGTGTGTATGCCTATGTGTGATTGCAATAGATTTGGTGAAATTGATAGGGGAGTGGGAAGAGGTGGCGACGGGGCAGGTAAATCAATCCGTCTCACCTTGCACCACTAAAATCTATGAAGTGCTAATGCGGGATATTTTTTTCAGGATATTATTTCTATTTTAGACTGAGGAAAGTTGAGAAATATGATACATTTACGGCTTGAACATACATTGAAGAAGAAGAAAAAAAATCATGTTTAACACTCTTGTTCCTTGGGACTTCGGCGTCAAACTGAAAGTGAGAAAATGAAAAAGCTGAGATAAGCTGGATAATATTGGCGACAGTGCTTCTTCTTCTTCTGTTGTCATGGATGCAGTTATAGACTTTAAAGGTTTCAATCCAAAAACTGTGGCTCTGTCTGCCACCATCTTGGCAGTCCTGCCTCTTCGACCTCCCGGCTAATCTAAAAATCTGCATAACTTTAAACCTTAATATAATTTAAATGGATAAGTTATATAAAAATTCAGACTCAGTACAGTTGTCTTGAGCAGGGAAATTATCTATAGAGACCAAAACAGTTTTTTGTACCAGGCTGTAAACATGTTTATTTCTGCTGTGAAGTTGGACATTTTAACATAGGGGCTTATGGAGACTGACTCACTTCTGGAGCCAGCCTCAAGTGGACGTTTGAGGAACTGCAGTTTTTGGCACTTCAACATTGGCTTCACGTCAAAGCCACGACCATATAGACAAATCAGTAGATGACTTACAGAATATTTGACACATTTTAAAGCTACTTTTTCAATTTTAGATACTCCCAGACCATGTCTTTGGGTTTTTGTTTTTTGACTAGAGGAGGATGTAGTTTGGAAGTTATGAAAAATCCAAAATATAAATAAATTTGCACACCACACCTAAACACACAGCAAATGTCTAAACTGTTAAAGCTCAGAAATTGGGCGTCTTTCAGGACAGTCATTCACCTGTCTCTCAATCCATCTATGTCTTACTCATTAGTTTTACAGTATCAGGAGATCTTTTTGGAAACCACACACACACACACACACACACACACACACAGGAATGATGGATTATGTCTATTACTGTCTAACAAGCACTTACAAAGATCCCTCGCAGGGACAGACAGCGCAGGTTTCTAATGGAGAGGACGGTGCACATATTTTGAAGAAGTTGCTAAAATGTAGTGAGCAACTAAAAATTTGCTGATTGTATGATAAGTGTATGTAACAAGCAATTTGCGAGCTTAAGAAAGAGCGGGGATGAGAGAAGATGGACAGAGAGAGAGAAAGATGGACAGAGATATAAAATTGACAGGGGAGAGGAGAGAGAGAGAGAGCTTGACTGAAAGAAGCACTTAGACAGGAGAAATGGGACCACTGGTCTCCATGGCAACCTGACGACCGGTGTAAAATAAGACAGAAAATGAGGGAGGAAGGAGACGATGGTGGTGGGGAAGCTTTCGCCCGGAGCAGAGGATGTGCACCAGGGGCCAGCCTCGCCCAAGTAACCCAGCAGAGATCGATAGGTTGATTGGGTTCAGCTGTTCTGTGCCCACCGGTCTCTGCCCAGGGCCCGTCTAAAGAGATGACTGCTCACATCGTCTGCTGAACTCACAACATGGCCCCTCCGAAAAACCACAGAGGAGCAAAGGGAGACAAGAGGCAGCGTCAAGAGTGTGCGGAGGTCCCTGGGGCCGTGGAGCTTTAGATGTGAAGTGAAGGCTGGTCTCGGAAGAGGCCGTGAAATACAGTAAAGTACAGCTTTAGGAACAACAGGTGGGCAAGAGGAAGATATGAAATAGGTACAAATAGAATAAGAATGGGTATAACTAAGTTGTTTTTCTTTGCACTAAAATTACATCTTTCAAGCAATCTGACATATTGTTGGAATAGGTCAATCACCCTCCAAACCACAGGCTTCAGAGCGCCCTGCCTCTCCTTCCCTCCCACATAATGCTCATAGAGCTCTTATGTTGATTCATGCCGCTCCCATGTAATTATCTAGCAAGCTGAAAGCGTGCACTCAACTTGCTTTTAAGTCAAAAACCGGAGCTACTTTAGCGATGATTGTTTAAAGGAATATTTTTTTTTTTAGAAATGTGCTCATTTGCTCAGCATGAAGAAACAAGGGGGAACAGCTAGCCTGACTCTGAATACAAGGTACAGCGAGTTATTGTCGTTTCTCGAAAAGGTGAACCGACTTCCTGGAAACCTATTGTTGCCTTGAGGTTGCCAGGCAACAAGCAGAGTCTGACGCATAACCCCTCCGCAAAACCACAACTTTATTACACCTTGTTTGTCGTAATGATTAAACTAACAAAATATAACTAATTGCTAAATTAGGTGAGTTAGATTTTGATCCCTTTGGACAGATCCAAGCTAACTAATATGTCTCATTGTTCTCATCTAACTCTCTGCAAAAAAAAAAAAAAAAAAGCGTATAAGCACACTTACCAAAATGTTGAAATATTCCATTAAAAAAATGTAACATTTGATTTCAGTTGGCCTACATGACTTTCATGATCCGGAGTTGGAAATATTGCTTTTTACAGTTAGCTTCAGGGTTCTCCATTCACCCAAGGACTTCAGTATCAGTCCCCACTCATGAAAATGTATTGTATAAAATGTTAAATGACAATTAAATTGGGGAATCCAATATTCATGCACGGTGGCTTGACAGTCTTAAAATTCTCAGTTAAAGTGAGCATTAAATCTTAAGTTTTAAAGTTTACTCCCACTGGTGTCCTTTTTCTTGGTTGCTATTTAAGGCATTTATGCTCTGCTACCCTACATATTACAGTACATGTAAGAGAGGAAATCTAATTCTTCTTCATGAATGATGAATGGGCTTATGGCTCCTTTACTGCACCCATGCATAATGTACTAATGTAATGGTAAGAGACGCAAACACATAGGTAGGTATAGGTTCATATTATGAAATTGTTAAAAATAATACAAAAATAATAAATAGTTAATTAGTACAAGCTGTGGGGCGTTAATATTTATTTCAGAATCCAAGTGACAATCCAAGTGCAAGTCACTTGACACCTATAATTAATCTTTGGCTTCACAGCAACGGCCAAAAAAGAAAGAATATCAATCGTTACAACCAAGATATACAAGATGGATGTTCACATAAGCTGAAAATACTTTGAGGAAACACTGGCATATATTCAAAAGAAGTGAATCAATCAAACAGACTTGGAGTTGGATTACGCCTACCTAAAGCTACATTTAGGAAGGTATGACAGGGCATAATGGAACAAATACTATATTTTGTGATTTAGTGCATATACTGCTTTATGAACGTGTGTAAATAGTTTATTTGTTTAGATCACGCACGCTTTGGAGATCACCTTTACTTCTGCTTGTGGTCGCACCTTATTTTTACCTGTGCATAGGTATTTTCTGTTGACAGTCTCACTATTTTTCACTACGTCTCATCATTCTGTATTGTATAGTATAGTTTCGTCTAGTTTAGTTCTTTACGTCATGCCAGTTTTAAACCTACAACGTGGACTTTCATTTGGACTAACCCGTCACAGTAGGAGCCAACTCATAGTACTAGTCATTATAGTACTGCAGCTAACTACTGGCCATGAATACAGTATCTAGTTTTTATGGAAACAACTGCTGCATTACTGAATGATTCCAGTTTTGTAAGACTTCTTGTGGGCAATTACCAATTCTTTGTAACTTAATATTACTTTGAATAAGGAGTTCAAAGCTGTGTTGTTGGTTGATTGTATGTGGTTTTATATGAAATATATCTTCTAACATTGTGGAACACATCGAAAGGCAGAATGATGACAACACTGCTCTGTGCTCTATTCTCTCAAATAACTGTGTGATTGAAGGATCATAGGAGACTCAAGGAGAAAGTGTTGAAACAATAGAGTCTGATTTCACATTGATGTAAATAGATGTTGTTTTCATTTCATTTCAGCTTTTCCAACATTGCCATCTGGTCATATTTGCAGCATCATTGAGCCAAAAAAGTTGTGCCTCTGAAGGAACTTTGTAAAGTTTGAGAAATGACCCTGAAGATGTCACTGGGTTCTATCTACGCTTGGAGTGCAGAGACTAAAAGTTCATCAACAATAACCTGTACTGAAGGCACAAACTTTGGCATCTACCAAGCAGAGAGGGTCAAGCTAAATAATATTATAGGTAACAATACAGAATGGGAAAAGTAGTCTCCAGTTGTTTGGGAGATTGAACCAAAGTCTCTTCTTGATCCTCCACCTTAATGGAAATGTAACTCTAAATTGCTAAGGTGTAGTGAATTTCACACATTTTTTGGACCATTACTAGCAGAAAATCCAAAATGTACTACAACTACTACCATTTAAGGCTGATCAGCCAGCACCAACGGCATGTAATATTTCACTAAAGAAGAAAGTAAAGCAGAGGTGGTTTTCAGTAGTTCATAGTCTTGTATTGATCGCTTTCAGATGACTGAAAGCGATCAAAAGAAGGTTACTAAGAGATACTGGATAATAAAAGAAGAAAAGAAGCCTAAGTAATAGGGGATAATATCAAAAGTGCCAAAAACTGCAGTTCCTCAAACGACTTCTTTAAACACCCAGGCGTCGATTGGCCCGCCTCAGGTCTACTGATGATTCACATCTTTGCCAATTTTTTTGCCAGAGGCAGGACAACCAACATAGCAGCAGACAGAGTCGATTTTGAGCTTCAAAACAGCTTTTTAGAAACATTTGGGTGACATCACTGATACATTGTCCATTCTTTTTGGAATAATGTTTTAAGAAGGTCTTGATATATGCAAACCTATCATCTAAAGGGTAATTTTAACCAAATTCCAAACATGTACCATCATGATATCTATCAGTGCAGTACACAGTAGTTTGGAGACTTTTTTCCGATGCCACCTTGCTACAGTAGAGTTGTAGAAACCAGACAAAAACAAAACAAACCAGACACACACAGATTTTCTTCAATACGCCCTTGAGCTAGGCATTTATCTGCGGCTTTACTTTAGCAGAAGTGCTTTCTGATCAAGAGCTCAAAGTTTTTCTTTGCTCCAAAGTTGAGTGTCTTTGACTGGTAACATCTCGTCTCTCTCTCTCTCTTTCCTCTCTGCCTCATTGTCATTCTTTCTACTCATAAAAGTCTACTATAGCGTCTCCCACAGCGGGCTGAACGCTCTGTCCGTTTAACGGCGGCAAAACAATGGAAAAGCCAAAGTGAGTCTCCACAGCTTAAAGTGATTAGATGAGTTTCTCACTAATCCCCACCTTGAGCAGGTAGGAGAACGCTCCCAGGTCTGCCAATCGATTTGATACACACACACACACACACACACACACACACACACATAGACACACACACACAAAAAAAAAACCCTTTCAACAATCGCCTCATCAAAACAATTCAGTAGACCTGAACTCATTTTAATTCCACCTTCTTCTTTTTTTTTGTTTCACACAAAATGGCAATTACGTCCAGCGTATTAACGAAGCCGCCAAACGATGGGACCATTAAGGGAGCTGACACAAACAGATCGATCGGACATACAACAGACAGGTAGAGGAATGAGGGGGGGAAAAAATCTTTACACAAGGTAGCGGGCAAAAAAATAAAAAAATAAACGAAGAAGTGAACAAGTGCACACAAACAAACAAGCCATGCTTTGTCCGGGCAGCTATGGTGGTTGTATTCTAAATAGGCCATTACAGCACAAACAAGCAGCGCGCTCATTGATTGTAGGCCCTCGGGGACTGCAGTCACCTGAAAGGCTTTGTGCCCTACAGAGGCAGAGATACCTGCATGAAGCTCCCATTTCATAATAAAAAATAAATAAATCCTGATCGATATTTAGTGATTTTTGTACAGGACCCTACTCTCATGTAGCGTGTTTGTTGCAATGACCAATAAGTCTGCGATGCGCGAGGTGGGTGCCGTTTATGACAGAACTCGGAGCGCCACTAAAACGCAGCGAAAAGAAACTCATGAGAAGATCTTTGTCTCGTTAGAGTCGAGCGTTAACTTTGTGACACGTCCGCTCATTAGTTTCACAACTTGCAACGTCGCCGTCTTGTATTGTTTCAAATGATTGGCAATAAAAGTTCAATAACTAGCTGTGTTTGAAACCATTGTTTTGTTTATGACGTTAAGGAACGAGGAAAGAAATGTCACACCGTCACCATCAATTCTGTCATCCTGATGGCCCATACTCTACTAATTTTACTATACTACTCCCTGTTTTTCTATTTCCAAATCTAGGATCTAAGGATGGAAGGTGTCATATACTGTACAGACTGCAGATTTGTGATATCGGGTTATATCTATAAAATTGATAACTTGCCTTTCAGTTCATGTTTGTTTTATGTTTGTACCAACTTGACAATCACATGCATCATCAGTGTTGCATGGACCAACGAAGAGAAAGTCCTACTCAGCATATTTTTGCAGTTTCTAATTAAAAAGGTCAGCAAAATGTAGCAACCACACAGTAATGTCTGTAACCATGACATCAGGTTGTGGTGCAGTCTGAACTAATAGTAAAAAAAAATAATCAGTAGTTTCGTTTTCAGCTCTTTGAGACACTTTGAGCACGTCAGGAAACACACAAGTCACGGTGAAGTGCAGCATGACCATCTGTCAGTCACCAGAATTTGATTTTCCCCTTCGGGTTCCTGCAGCTCTGATGATGCATGATGACTGCGACCACGAAGGTCAGCTATTTTTAAAAAAAAGTATGTGAACATGAAACGGACCAGAACTAAAGAGAGCACTAGGAACAAACAAACCAAACATCTGGTGTGATTTTATCTTTGAAATACAAAATGGTAAAGGCAGATTGAAAAGTTTAAAAGTTATTGTAAAGTCGTGAAAACATTCTGGTTTGAATTAATCCTCCAACTCTGCAGGTACAAAGAAAAGTCATGGTCATAAAAAAAATGTTGAAATGTTCTATCTGAAAGTATACTAAACTTTCATCACGCTGTGAGAATACCTTACATGTATAAGAGCAGATTAATGAAAAAGCCTTTCAGCTGTGAATATTGATGCTTCTCGAGATGTGATTATTGAGATTATACAGTGAAGCGAAAGGCTTAGTGTATGCAAAGGGCATTTCCTAAACTATAGGGTTGAAATGAGATGATAATGCAGCGAGATTTGCCTAAGAACGGAGTGTGAATGAAGTCTCGACACCCTGCTGCTTCCTCCGCTAAGATTTTAAACAAATGTAGAGGTGCGCTTGCAGAGTCAACCTGTTGAATACGTCGCTCTGAGGGGTCTGTACTCAAAGAGATCCCTTCATTTAACATTTGTCTTTTAGATGATGAAAAAGCAATAAAGAAAGAGCCGTGCAATCAAACGGAAAGAGATCACTTTTCTCTCGCATAAACACATAAAAAGGCATCGTATGTGGCTCTTTGTTGTGAGAGAAAGGGGGCACGGAAACTCAAGACGTACGTGCACACTCCTATGCACGCACATACACATAATACTACACGTACCAGAAGTTCTTGAAGGGTGTGTTGATATCAAAGCCTCTGCGGTCCACGTCTCTGATATTGGCAGCAGTCAGTTCCACTTCAGCGATAGCCAGACCGGCTTTAAAGTCCTGCAAAAACACAAAAACAGAGAGACGGAGTAATGGTAATTAAATGCTAACTAACTGTAAGGGTTGTCACAGTACAGCTACTTCAAATGGTCAATAATTAACAGCCTTTTTTCCCCCTTCAGAGTTAGATGAGATCGATACCACTCGCATGTCGGTGCATTGAGAACAGAGAAAATTAGCCTAGCCTAGCCTAGCCTAGCCTAGCATAAATACTGGAAGCAAGAGGAGCTAGCATGGCTTTATGCAGAGTTCTTCACATAGCTGTGGTTCATCAAGATAATTTACAGAACATAACACTACAAGCTTTTACAATTTACTTTTGTGTATAGAATAAACATGGTAAACTAAGCTAATAATTTTGATTAGCTTAGCATAAAGACCGGAAACATTGGGGAAACAGCTTGTTTGGCTCATTCTGGACTGTTTCTTGGATGGGAAATAAAACCAACACTTCCATTTTAATATGGATTAAATAAAAAGGAAATATTTGTAAGCTTTAGAGGTGTTGATAGGCTTTTATGCTAAGCTAACCCAACCAACCGCTGGTTCCAGCTTTCTATTTGCCACACAGACAGAAAAGTGGTGTCAAACTTCTCCAACTCTCAAGCAAGAAACTAAATGCCCTCCCCGTGGAGGTGTTCCAGGCAACTGGAAGGAGACCCCGGGGCACACCCACAACCAGGCCTATGTATCCCGAATGGCCTGCAAACATCTTGGGAAGCCCCAGGAAGTGCTCTGGGAGGTATGGAGGGAGAACTCTTTACCTGCTACCACCACGACAGAGATGACGGACAGCTGAGGAAGACATCAACTGAGCATTCTTCTTTTGTTTTTAAATCGCAAATGTTCAAAAACCCTTTCAAAAAAAGCGAACGTGTGTTCCTAAAAGGTCCTGGAAATGTTAGGGTCCTTCACTAGTCACCATCTCAAAGCAGGCTTGGTTAAATTAGAGATCCTCTCTAATAAGAAGGGATCAACAGGTCACCTCATTATAGTCACAACTTGTTTCTCACATGAGGTTTGAATGTCATTTGGTCTAATGAAAAACTAACAAACACTGAGGGAAGCCCACGATCACTGTAGGGACACCGACATAGTCTCAGCTGCCCGGGCTTGCTGCTGACTTTTTGTTTTTGGAAATGGCACTGGACATGGAGTGTGTGTGTTAAAGAGACACAGAAAGAGAGGCCATCGTGTGTGTCGTCGTTGCATTAAGTGTCTATACCGGTGTGAAACAGCAAAGCTCTGCGAAAGGCAAAAAGGTGCATCAGGGGAATGCGAGCCAACCCGAGCTTTGAGCCTCGATGTTTTCTAAGGCCCATTTCAGAAATAGGGGTTAGATGCAGAGGCACCGTTTTCATAAGCTCCACGATAACTCTGCATCACAGCCCTCCCCTTCTCCACTTCACCCTCAACACTCACAGCAGTTTAGACCATTTTCTATAGCCTTGAGCTCTGAGCCGAGACAGGAAGACAAAAGGAGTGCGTCTACACCCACACACGTATAGGCACAACATCAAAATAAAGCACAAGCACACACATACACGCGCACGCAGGCAGCCAAAATTATAATACAGAAAAATACTCCATCGCCGAGGCGCAGACAAAGCCAAAAAAAACGCGAGTCAAAAAGATGGGGGAGAGAGAGAGAAAGACACAAAAGGAAGGGGAAGGAGGGAGAAAGTACAAGTGAAAAGAAAGGTCTTGGTAATCCTTACAGAGAGTGGGTGAGACGGGTGAGACAGAACAGTGAGTATCTAAATGTAAAAAATGTAAAAAACACAAAAGAAAACAAAACAGGACCTACGCCAATACTCAAACAAATTACAAAACGCTGCCTTAGCGAGGAGCGCTAAACGCCGTCACGCTGTGCCAGCTATAAAGCATGTGTGCTTCCTGTGCAAACTGCTCCTTCACCAGCAGAAACAATTTACACTAATTACACCAAACAAACAAAAAAGAAGGGAAATGAATCGACACCATCTTTGTTGATTAGACGCTTTTTCTTTTTTTTTCCCCTGGAAACGCACGGCCTCGCGGAGCGAAGACGCGTTTGTGTTCCTGTATGTGGCCACGTCTCTCTTCTCGCAGAATTCTTCGACTAATTAGCCGCAAACTTTCTCGATGCAGCCAATTTTTTTTTTTTTTTGCAGACTGCAACACAAAGAGGGAGGTCGCTTAAATATTTGTGTGCCGCTGGGGGATTTCCAACCTGATCTTTTACTCAGCGTCGTGTGGGTTGGTTCAATTGGGGCTAAATATTGTCAAAATCTTCACTTGACCATCATTAGCCCCAATTAGACAACTTCAAACTAATTTAAAAGGTGAAAGAACTCAGTTCTGCACAATGATAACCGAGACAGAGCGAGTGGGATAGAAACAAGGATTCCGTGAAGCACTTTGAGTATTTAAGATCAACCGAGAGCGATAAAGAAGAAACAAAGAGAGCGTGAACGAGACAAGTGAACGGTCCAGGTCCTAATTGAGCTAAAAGTTTTGATTTGAAGGCTCAGAAGAAGCCGAAACTTGCCCGTCTGTCCTATCAATTATAAGTACCTACAGTCATTGCTCTTTAAAAGTCAGTATGTTCTGGGGTTCGGAGACGCGTGACGCGATAATGAGAGCGCGGGGATGGAAACCAACCTCATTCAAAAGCTCAATCTCGCTCTAACCATTCAGCTGAGGATCTGAAAAGGCTGCGATTCAAAGACAGACGGTGGGGATGGTTTACATGTATTACTGTATAACTTGTTTCACACTGGAGGGACGTATGGAGGAGGAGGAGCTGTATGTGCACATGGATGCCTGTCTGCAAGTGTGTGTGTGTGCTGAGAGGGTAAAGCAGTCACCTATACCTAATGACCCTCATCCCTCTCAGGCAGCCAATTAGAGCGCTGGGTGTTAGCGGCCGTCCAGCCCTCGCCACTCGTTACCTACCCAATATGTGCCGTGGCCTCCTGCCCTCTCCAATTAATTCACCAAGGATAGAGGGAAGGAGGGATGGAGAGAGGAAGGGAAGGCATTAGAGGTAAAAATAACTCACCCAATTACAACAGCCAAGGGGCTGGTGGCAATAATGGCGCTTATATGGTGGTGGGGGAGAGGCCATACCAAGCGGCAATCTCCGGTGCTGGGAAATGAAGCCAACGCGGAAGTGCTAAAAAGTGTAATTCTCAATTCTCACAACTGTGTTAAGATTAAGTGCCGTTTCGGTCTATGACCTCAAAACCATTGCCTGACCCCATGCCACCTATGGTAAGCTACACAGTACATCCAACATGGTGGCAGCCAACGTCACATATTTTTGGCTTTGAGACAAACCTACAGGTGACGTCACTCAGACTCGGTCCGTTCTTTATTACTGTCATTGGTTTCGTACGCATCCAGATTTAATGACGTTTTGTCCACAAACTATGTAAAATAAGAAATTTCAACTCAAATCAAGATTCTTGCAACGATTGGAGTTTCTCTCGCACCTCAAATGAATAACCTTAACCTGGTAAGTGCTGACCATAGGCCCACTCTGAATATTCAAGCCATGCGTCCAATTAATGTTTCTTTCAAAGCTTTCCAACCTCTCATTGTGCAAGTCAGTCACTCCCCGGTGCCGAGCGGGTGTAAAAGAAGCCAGACGAGCAAAAGGTGGCCTCTGCTTCTATCTCCAATTCCATGTCCACTCAACAAGCTTAAGAAGCTCTAAAAGCATGCGGGCGAGATGGGTTTAAAGGAGCACACACACTGAATGGAGACAAAAGACTTTTCATTATTTTAAACATCAGGCAGAGAGGCCAAGGACGGCGAGGAGCTATGACAGAGGATAAAAAGACAAATAATCCTTTGGAGACAAAAGAGAAAAGCAACTTTATATTCTTTCATGTTCATCATTTTAGGTAAAAAGCACAAATATACTCTAAAATGATTGAAAGTCCTGGAAGTGAGTAGAGGTTACAAACTGCACGTTGAGCTGGTCTGTCAGTCATTTGGTGGAAAATATTTCAGAAAACTTACACCGTGCATGTAGAACATGACATTATTGGTCTGACTGCTTCCTCAGTGTGAGTTTAGCTGAGTTGGTAAAGAGTCGGTGTGGCAAACAGAAACAAAACAGGGTCCAGAGGTTGAGGTTCTACTGTAATCCCCCAATGAGTCAATTTCGTGCCAACCTTGCTGGATCTGGCATGAATCGCATGCTCGTTTGGATAAAACTTTGTAAATCTGATTTAATATTTAAAGATGCACTAATCGATATATATATATATACACTTTTTTTTTAGCCATTCTAGTAGGAACATGGCTCTAGGGGTGGCAGTTTCTCCATCACTTCAGAAATATCTCAAACTTTTGGATGGATTGCCGCGAAACGCCGACCTTGATGAATCGTACCGACTTTGATGATTCACTGGCGTTTCTTCCGACTCTACCACTTTGATGATGTACTCAGAGGCACCTTAGCGATGGTGCAAAATGCACCCATGTTAAGTGAATTAAGGGGAAGTAGTTTTGGTTTTCCAACCTCACATTTTGTCTGGTAAAAATAAACTCACCATTTATATTTAAGCGCTCCATTGTCAATGGTTATTTTACGATTTTCAGCAACTGACAATAAAAAATAAATAAACCACAAATTTTTGGATCACCATTTGAGTTGGTTCAGTCAAAGCCATCACTGATCGTTACTATGGCATGGCTGTCAATCACTCTCATGCAAACATTCCTGGCTGCATCGAGGACACCGAGGAAAAATGTGTTTTTTGTACCAGGCTGTAAACATGTTTATTTCTGCTGTGAAGTTGGACATTTTAACATGGGGACTTATGGAGACTCGTTCTGTAGGCAGCCTCAAGTGGACGCTCGAGGAACTGCAGTTTTTGGCTTCACTTCACAGCCACGGAGGTTTCTGTTTAGTCCCAAAGCACCAAACAGCAAGTAGATATAGTTAGCAACTAGTATAGTGAAGCATTTAGCAGCTAAAGAGCTACAGTTGTTGTTTTGTTGGAGACCAAAACAGAGCTAAAGAATGAGTGATTATAAAACATATTCACATGTGCAGTACCATTTAAATGCATCAGTGTTGTGCAGCATGAATGCAGGTTTAAATTGCACTCAGCACATAAAGTCGTAGAGCAAAACAATGTTAAATGTTCGTATTATCTTCCAGCTGCATCAGGTATGCAGAGAAGAACAAAACTCATTACAAGAGAAGGGGCCTCGGTGAAACGAGACTCACTCTTGTGTCACAAATTCTACAAAACGGCCTTGCAGTCTTGGGATGATGTTAATTGTTACAAAGAAGATCTTGAGAGGAGCAAATGAGAAAGAGATTTAATTAAAGTAGAGATTAATTAAATCCTCAGTCTCGCTGTTATTGTATACTCGGAGTACCTTTCCCACCAGGAGGAGGCTCTACTGTATGTGTAACTTTTGCAGAGCAGGAAATAAAGCGGCAAGATACCACCGGGGGGCTCGACTAACCTAGCAGGACAAAAATCACATAAAATATGCCGGGAAGAAATATGATCATCCGACGATCAATCAATCCTTCAGGTGCCGGAGTGGTACGCCGGTTGTACCAATCTGCCTACAGAACACAGGCCATGGCGGGGGGGAGATCATTCTCAGGGTAAACCCCGTGTGTGTGACAGACTTTGCACACCGTCTGACTTTCTTTACCTTGGTGTTTAAATGACCTTAAACACAGCTTCATCACGGGGCTTACGGTCCGTGAGAAATGGGGTAGGGGTGGTGAAGGAGGAGCTGGGAGGATGATGTTTCCAATAGCTCGTTCATCATGTTAGATTAAATACTCCACTCCACTGAACTTGAACGGGGCAACGGTCTGCCTCCCTCCCCGCTCTCTCGCTCTCCATTACTCTCTCCTTTTTCCCCCACAAACCACCAACGCTCGTTCCTCACTCATGCTACCTCTGCACCCGAGCGCTCCCTCCACGCCTTTCACTTCATCTTTCCACTTCTATCTCTTTGTGTCTGCCTCTTTATTCCCCCTGCCTTTCATTCGCCGTCTCTCCCTTCCTCCCTGCGAAAAATAAAAAAACGCGCTGCCGCCGCCGCCACAAGATTCGTGTCGGGGATTTAGCTTGTAAGCTGAAATAATACAATTAATTTGCTCTCTCTCTACGATTCTCTCATTCCCTCTCGTTTCTCCTGCTGTCTCAGATCAAGGAAGTGGAAATGTGCTGACATGCAGTGATACCCAAAAGAGAACTCTAACAAAGATGTTTGTTCACGCTAATGAAGAAAATAATGAAAGGCAAACAGCAAAACTAAAGAGCGAGACAAAATGAGAGCCGAGGAGGGATGGAAATGAGTTGAATGTGTGTAGCATTATCAAATATGCACATAAGTACGTGCGAGGCACTTTAAGAAATAGTATCACTGTGTTATGAGGTATCTTTCCATCTCAGATACGATATCTTGCTGCCGGGACAGGAGTATAACAGAGACTCTGTATGTGAGCAGGGACTATCAGGGCTTAATTGGACGCACATCAAATAAGAAAGACTCAAGAGAAGCTATGACTAAGAGAAAACTTATCTCTTCTTTATTCTGCAGTTGAGAGGAGACGTACGTTATCAGAAAGAGTGTAATCGCAAGTAGTCCGCTTAAAGCACTTCTCTGGCTTTTTTTTTTTTGGGGCCCTTTGGTCATGTGTCAACTCGGAGCCACCAAAATGATCTCTTTAATGAACACAAAGCTCTATAAGTAGACACTGTGGCAGTGATTTTACTCTTTAATATAGTCATGAGCAGTACTAAACTTGTGAAACAAAAAGGGAACGCTTCAACATTATCTTACACGAGAGGATTAACGTCACTCTCATGTTTGTACGTCAAGTATGGAGCTAGAGCCAGGAGGTTGTTAGCCTAGCTTAGCATAATGACTGGAAACAGAGGGGAACGCTAGCCTGGCTCTGTCCAAAGTTAAAAATAAAAATACAACAAGCCCCTCCGACGCTCACTAATCACCACGATGGATCTCTGTTTATTCCGTGCTGCTATCCATAGTGCAATGTTTAAAAGTAAACCTACTTCCACCGTTAAAGCTAACTTATTAACATGCTGTATATTGTTTGTTTAATCCACAAATGCAAAAAAAATACAAAAATGAGAACCGTGCTAGCGTTTACATTTCTGGTTGTGTAAGCTAGCTAAGCTAATTCTAGCTCCACACTTAATGCAGAGACATGTTCATCTCTTGATGTCGAAGACGTCAATGTTTTTCCGCTGATGTGGGCGCATTCAGACAGAATCCAGCGCTGCAGCAAAAAACATTTTTCCATTGATTTGAATGGGGTAGTGCGTTTTGGCTGCAGGCGGTGCAGGCTAAGTGCAACCTGTGTGGCGATTTGCTGCAGAGCCTGAATGTACCCTATCTCATTCACTGCTGCTTCGATTTGACCATTCAGTCTCTCAAAGGGTTTATTGAAGCGCTATAGTAAAATCACTGGAGTAGCCCTTGAAAGTTAAAAGTAAAAGTTCATCCGAAGCTGCAAAGAAAGAAAAACACAAGACAAGAATACCAGAGAGTAAATATGACACTCAAGCAGTTTCTGGAAGTGGTCAAGTGCACATGAAGTCAGGAGTAATGGGAATAAAGCTACGTAAAGATTAACACCCGGTCCAGCACTGTCAATATTTACTAGAAGAGAAGCTCGGGATATCAACCCACAGGTAGAAAATGGTCAGAGTACTAAGGTTAAAGCAGAGCCAACCTTTTTTTTTTTAGACTGCATATGAAAAGCTGAGAAGTTTTATTTGACTCTTAACTCATCCAAAGCAGGGGTGGTCACTTAAAATTTCAGGAGGTGCAGTCACACTCATCAGAATTTTTAAAAATGCCTTTTTTCAATAAAATAAGAAACAAAACTATGATTAGTCCAAAAAGCTACTGCATAAATATTCACCTAAACCACTGGGTATATTTAGAAGAAGAATGTTTGTGAATAATATATTTTTTTCTTGAATCAGTGAAGATGTAACAGAAGGAAAAATGGGCCATTAAATATAGAAAAAAACAAACATATTGCAGAAATTGTCTACAATATTTACATTGCAAAAGTGTCACTCAAAAGAAATTGGCTTAAATCAAACTTTCAGAATACAATAAGATGAATATCATTACTGCATATTTTAGTTACAAGCTGTCAAAAAGCTTTCGCCGTGCGACCGTACACGTCTATCCTCAGAACTGCTGTCATCGTGTCTGTTATGTGAGAACTGATGTTACAACTGCAGACTGCTTGAAATTAAAGCGCCATGCTCAAACCTACATGCCCCTCAATAGGAAGAACCAAACCAAGGCTGTCTGCCAACGGATAACAACACTAAAGAGTAAAACACAACCTGAAAGGTTGGAAATATAACTGCTAAAGGCATTGCTGCTATGCATGGGAAAAGTAGGATTCATGGTTTTTGGATACTGGCCCATACTTGACTATTCAAAACCCAAAAATAGATATCTATATTTCGCCTTGAGGTGATGTCAAAAGAGAGACAATGTTGTTATCAGAATCAAAAGGGTTATTCCTCTGGTGGACATGTCCAGAGAGATTAGCGTGGCGTTGGCTCTCAAAATGAAAAAAGGTGCACTACCACGGCACATGAGTTACTGTTAGTGGTCATGTTTGCCCTGTAGGTCACATCAGAGCAGTAATGATATAACAAGAGGTGCAAAAGGATAAATGGGCGAACCAAAGAGGCCGCCTGACACATTAGAGATCACTTGGGGTCACTTGGGCTGACCAGAGGTGTATTTGGTGCTTGCTGTGTGAAATTTGGGGCGATGATAATCCTTGGAAGTGTTTCTTCTGGCCGACCAAAGGGTGATTTGGCACTGAGAGCAAAAAGTGGCTGGGGAAATCGTTGTAACTTAGAGTCCTGCTGCCTGACAAGCCAGGACAGTGGTACTTTTAAAGATGATGAGAGGAGCTGGGAATAGGGTGCTGGCTCACAGGGCTCCCGAACCCTGAAGACCGTGGTGGGATTTAGGGTTCGAGGAACCTTTATGATGGCCTTAAGTCAAAACTGGCATGACCTATACATACAGTTCTCATAGATTTACATACCCTTGGCAGAATTGGTGAAATATTTGCCATTTTTTTAGAAAATATGACTGATCATGATGAAATCCTTTCTTTTATTTGAGGATAATGGTCAGATAAAGCCATTTATTATCCTATAATTTTCTGTTCTCCTAACCCAATCAGTAGTGTTCCAACTCTGATAAACAAGTGGAAAATTAGGGGTTCTGTTGTCACCAAGACACGGCCTGGTAGACAGACAAACATTTTCAGACACAACAATCACAAACACTACACTTGGAGAGGGGTCAACAAGACCAATTTGACAAATCTTAAATGTGCAGTTCATACAAGACAACCCAAAAATTAACAGGACCTGAAAGCTTTTTGAGAAAATAAAGGGGCCTCATCCACAATTATCACAAAAGACTGCAAGCTGTCATTGATGCTAAAGGGGACAATACATAGTATTAAGATGTACGGGTATGTAAACTTATGATCAGAACTTTATATTTTTGACACTAGCTTCCAAGTAGGCCATGAAAAGGAGCTTATTGAGACTGCCTCACACTGGTCATGGTTGTACTTGCGTGTCTAGTCAAGAGATTTATGTTGGCTACACACACTAGCATGTGGCTGTACCCACCAGAAATAGATGACAATATATCTCAGTGAGCCATGAAGCTTTTTCACACATGTATATTTACTTTTTGCATTACACATTCATGAACATCTCCATCTCTGCCTCATCTTCCCCAAGTAAGGCTGTGATTATTATCTTCCCTTTTCAAACAGGAAGCTGTCGCTCTGTAGAGAGGAAGTCCCGGCGGTTTTGGAAGTACCTGTTCTGTTTTGCAGAGCCTGACTTTACTCCCCGCCAGGGACACCAGCACTCTGCCTTTGTAACCGCGGAGCTCCAGCAAGCCTCGCTTGTTTGTGGAGGAGGGGCGCGGGAGGCTGTTGGAGCCCTTCTGGGAGCCGCAGGCGGGGGGGCGCGTGGCCGTCTGAAGAGTTTCCATCCACTCCTGGCGTTCCCCTGTAGACACGTGCACAAGTGAGAGGCCGGAACAGAGAAGAAGAAGAAAAAAAGAGGTAGACGGCGCATATGGATACAAGTGTGAGTCTGTGAAGGAGGGTGGAAGCAAAAGAAAGAAACCAAGAAAGAGAACTAGACAAAGAGAGAGCGAGGCATCTTAAAGTCTCAATCATTGTTAATTCATCATTTTCGCATCCCCTCAGTGAGTTACGCTGCTGCACTGATACAGAAAATAATAATTTGCCATAATTTGAGTCAAACGCGCCGCCTAATTAAAACATATAATTAAAAAAATATAGCTTCTAATGAGGTGCAGCCAATCCTGTGAATCTGCACATTCCTCTGTAACAGGAAAGTCACAGAAAGGTGTGCGATGGAGTCACTTTGATTTGATGTGATGAGAACTCTTCAAAAGAACTCTTCTTAAATACACTTTTGATTGACAGCATTGCTACTCCAAAGATCCAAAGCTTGACAGGCTAGGTAGTTACAGTTAGTGCTAAAATATGCTTGGACGATCTCTGTTGGGGGATCTTCCTATAACTGGCACTTCAGATGTACGGTGTCTTCAGAATTGGTTTGTCCTTGAACAGGACATCGAACGTGTTACTCGTTGTAAATCACCCTGAATTACCGCACAGCTAAATGGCTCAAGTGAAGCGCAGTGCATCATGGGTTTACATTCAAACGATGTGCACTCAAAAGGCCTCTCACACGTATTTTTTTCCCCCCTCTACAACTTTTCAAACGGACATAAAAGAAGACATGAAACCGGTGCTGTAAAGCTCATTCCCCTACCACCCAAGACACTGCTGCTGCTATCAAAGCCAGCAAAGTGGAAACACAAGAGATACCAGAGGATTGTAAACACACACACACATCACAGGTCCAAAACAGCACCCACTGTGGTAACTGTTCAATACACAGAGAAAAAAATGGAGAAAAGGAAATCAAAGAGACTCTAAACTGATGTGAAAACTAAGCTATCAGATGGGATGGACCTGTGAATTTGAGAAAAGGCAACAAGGCACGCTGTTTTTCTGAAAAAGAAAACCATAAAGAACAAAGTTTGTGAAAAGTAAATGCACTTCAATTCAAACCTGTGCAGCTATCAAATCATCATCCAAAAAAACAATACCCTGACAGAATGACAGGCACTTTTATGAAATACACAAAGTGACAAAGTGATGCTCTCAGAGCAACATTAGCGTGGTCAGACAGGAAATGTATTTTTGGATACCCAACAGCAGGATGGAGGATCTCATGTTCCCCAAATGGGGGACTTGATGTCTATATTTCCAAACGGTTCTCGTGTCTTTCATCATGATGTTCAGGGCGGAGATGTGGCTTCAAGCCGACTCGTGAGGGTACACCAGAACTGACTACCTTGTCAGTCAGGTTTTTCCTGACGCCCATTGATCAGATTACATCAGTATGATCTTTTCTGTGCGATTGAGAGTCCGATTCTGACAGCCAACCTATCAAAGATCAAACTTTTTCCGTCATTTGCGAGGACCGCTGACACTTCTGCATTGGTTTCACTACACAGCCATGGAGGTTGCCGCTTGGTGAGGACTGATGTTAACTAACATTAATGAAATAAATCTGTCCTCTTACAATTTTGTAGCTGGTTAGCGTTGACCACTGTTGATCACAAGAACCAGAATTAAACATCAGCATAACATTGATTTTCTGCAACCACTGATTCTTCAAATCTTAATCTCTTATTAGATACAAATTCAATTTATTGTTAAATCATTCAATAATAATATCATTGGACAGGTACAAATACTTTGTCTTGTCTATCTGGGGGGTGACATAACTATGATATAATGACCTGAAAATGACTTGAGTCATTGCCTGGTTGAGGGTGAAGAGGAAGAGCAGCTTTCACTTGGTGTAATTACTTCTCACTTCTATTCGATCATCATTATCTGTTATCCACTTCTTGGCAAAAAGAGAGGAAGACCACCGTCACACAAATCATGTCACCATAATCAATCGTACCATTAGCTGTGCAGGCTAAGGACGCATAAGGAAATGTTTGTGGGAGGTTAACAAATTATGCTGTTGAAGAATGCCAATTTAAGAATTCGAGAGAATAATTGTTTTGTGATACTTTATCGATTTCTGCAATGGAAAATTGTCTCTTTTCACTTTCTTCCCACGGCTTAGCTAAAGAAGAAAAAGGCATGGAGCTGGTAGGCAGTCAGAGTTTTGCTCAGAGTAGAGTGATGCAGCAAACATAACTACATATTCTCAACCAGTGACAAAGAACGTTAAAATTTTCCTCTAAAATCAAACAATCAATCAATTAATGAAGAGAATAATCAGCAGATTAATGACACTAGAGTGTATTTTGGGTGTATTTGGTGACCTTTTTGACCTCAGGTTCTCGTTAATGTCTCATGATGCTGCTTTTACTGGATCCAAACTGTGTCCAACCGAAGCAGACCCAATTATCCTCAGGTCTGTCTTTTTATTTGTGTATGTGTGGTTCCTGCATTATTTTTAGACAAACTCAACCTCTCTGAGCTCGTGTTACCCTCCGATTGACCTGATGTTGTGTCCTCAAAACACTCTGCAGAGTGACAGAGGAAGACGAGGCATTTTGTGGATTCTGTCAACCTGACATTGTTCTAAATTGACCCTAATTGGCTTCTTGACTGTGACCTTTTAAAACTCATGGAGTCCTTGCAAACTCAAGTCTTTAAACTTGCGTGCAAACATATCCACCAAACATCACGACTTCTGAGGAAAAGTTTCTCTTCTCTGAATATCCAGCACACATTTTTACTCCACCCTCCAAATACTGTATCCGTTGCCTGGTCCCAGACTCAGCTCTGGTCTGGCTACCTCCCAGATTCTTATGAATTTACAAAGAGCTGGTATCAATAATGAATAGTCTACTCAATTATTGACTGCTCTTTACATCACTAGGCTTTACTGTTCCGTTCCCACACTGCTTTCTGAGTTCCATTACCTGTCCTGCGCTCACTTATTTGCCTGTTCATTTATTCAGGCCCTTCCTCACTCCCTCCACTCTCCTCTTTGCCCAAGCTGTCAATCTGAGCGCTGGAGAGAGGGAGGGAGTAAGTGGGAGGATTGAGAGAAACAGTGGCATGCCTATATGCCCGTGTTAGCATATGTGCATCTGACTTGTGTGCCTTGCAGATGATATAGGATTGTTTGTTTGTGCACACAGTCTTCGCCGCATCAACCTCCAGCGAGCTTGCCAAAATGATTTTGTGCAAACATGCCCTCACCTCTGCAAGCATATGAAAAGAATATACACAGCTACTCTCCTCCACTAAAAGCTGACAGATGCTTGTTAAGGGATATATGTATAGCGGTGTGTTTGAAACACCACTTCCACTTCGAAATGGATAGAGAGAGAGAGAGAGAGAGAGAAAGAGAGAGAGAGACGAGGCAGATAATCCTCATTGAAAGTGGATGAGATGAGAGCCAGGTCCACTCAGCGCTCAACAGATCTTAGAAGCAGCCCACGCTGTCTCCATCGTCAGGAATAAAAAAGAAAAATAAGACAAAAAAATATATATTTATATATGTAAAGCAGAGGGATTGTGGTCATTTGTTTTGTTTTCTCTCATTTCAATCCTCACCAAACATTTGGTTTGTCAGACATAGTGGAATGATGGACGAACCAAACTGCAAAAAAAATGCATTGCAGTTGCTAGATAGGGAACTGTTTGCAGAGATTGTGTCTCTTTTTGCAGATGATGCGGTTCTATTGGCGTCATCAGATCGTGACCTTCAACACGCACTGTCTGGTCTGAGGCCATGCTTCTCTGCTGGAAAACGTTGGAATGCTCCCTCCGGGTTGGGAGGGAGTTACTGCCCCAGGCGAAGGAGTTCAAGTATTTCAAGGTCTTGTTCACGAGTGATGAGGAAAATGGAGAGTGAGATGGATGGAGGCCGGTTGGTGCTGTGGGGAAGAGGCAAAGCTCTTGAATTTTCAGTCCATCTACGTTCCAACCCTCACCTATGATCACGAGTTTTGGGTAGTGACCGCAGGAATGAGATCGCGGATACAAGCGCCAGAAATGAGCTTCCTCTGCCAGGTGGATGGGGTCACCCCTTAGAGATTGGGTGAGGTGCTTGGACATCCGGAGGGACTTAGGAGTAGAGCCCTGCTCCTTCACGTCGAAAGGAGAGAGCTGAGGTGGTTCAGGCATCTTATTAGGATACCTTCCTCTGGAGGTGGGGCAAGTCCAACTGGGAGGAGACCTCGGGGCAGACCCAGAACTTGCTGAAGGGTCTACATAGCCAATCTAGCTTCGGAACGCCTCGGGATCCTCCAGGAGGAGCTGGTTTACGTTTCTGGGGAGAAGGACGTCTGAAACGCCCTGCTAAACCTGCTACCACCTTGACACAACCCAGGGTAGGTGGAAGAAAATGGATGGATTGATAGGAGGTTGTCACGCTGCCCCCAAGTGACCAAAAAAAGAAATAAATGCAGGTATGGCGAAATGGTGGAAGATTAAAACTAGACAAAATGTGAAATACTGCAAAGTGAAATATGTACTACACTTTCCATTCTGTGTCCTTCTGAGTTTATATTTCTGTCATGATTCCCTCTCTGGCCTGTTCCCAACCATTTTGTTGCTCTCCCTACTTATTCTCTACATCTCTCTCTAACTCTCTTTGCCTGTCATCTCAAACAAAACCAACATGTGTTCGGAGCAGGCTTGTGGAAAGGCAATTGCCAAAGCATCAGAATACAAATCATCAACATTTCTTTACAGCATAAATCCCATCTTCTACCTTGTAGCATATTTGTCTGCACACCCCCACCCATACCTCTACTTCTTGTCCTGACCGTTTTCCATCACTCTCCGCCGTGTCTCTTCCTGCCAATCTCTCCTTTCCTCTCGCTTTCTTCTCCCTCCCCCATCACTCTCCGCCGTTTCCCTCCCTCCCTCCATCTCTCGTCTTCACTCCTCTCCTCTTCCTCTGCCTTCCTCTTCCCATCTCTCTTCTCTCAAGCTGACAGTACCTGAGGAAAGAGGCCACCTGCGGACCAAGTGGAGAATCAGCCGACAGCTGTGTGCACACTCTCTCCGGTGGCCTTCAATTATTCACTCACTTCTCCCTCCTCCCTTTTCCCTCTCTCCATCTTCGCTCTGCCCTTTTCATCTCTCCCCGCCGTCTCCGCCTTTACCCCTCTGTTGTTTTTTCACACCAAGATTGCGTGTCCGCCTGCCTCTCTCCATCCCTGTTATTCCCTCGTTTAAGCCCTTCCTTTTCTTGTTTCTCCTATCCCCATCTTCTAATAATCCCTTGCTGGATGCCTTTAACACTCTCGCCTACTCCTCTGACCATCGCTCCACCATTTTCACCCCTACTGCATCGGCCGAGCAGCTCCTTACCTCCACTTCACTAACCTACTGCTTCTTTCTCCTCTGTCTCCCCATGTCTCCCTCTTTCTCATGTGTTTCCCCTAAGATTGATGACTCCCCGCCACAAGGCGAGTGGGCCTGTTTAAAGATGCATGAGGTGATGAGGCCAAGTTTTCTCCTCTCTCCTCTCTCCTCTCTTCCCAACTCAGCAGCCACCTCTGCAAGAGGCTTCCCGCCGATCCCGGGCAGTCAGAGGCCACCTCCAAATCAGACAGCCTGCTCCCCCTCCCAGCTCTTGTCAGGACGGCTGAGTGTGACGTATGACGATCAGCTGGCAGACAGTGTGATAAATGACACTGCTGAGGGCCCGCGACTTAAAAAAAAAAAAGAAGAAGGGCTGGCAGTCATCGATATGATGATGATGCACCGAACCAACGGGGAAGAGGAGGGAGAATCTGTGGTGCTCAGTAAAGTGAAAATAGATGAATAAAAGTTTAACAGGCAAGTTGATGGCGGTAGTTTTTATTTTAACCAGAGGCGACTCCTAACCTTGTCGTCCTCTTTCGCTCTCGTATTCTTCACCCTTAACGCTATCCCTATTTCTTTAATATGGAGTAATATGAAGTGAAATAAGGCCGTCACTGTTGTGTTTATTGTGTTCAACTATTAAGATATGATAGGTCTTCCTCTGTTTAGTGTCGAAAACAATGTAGTAGAAGAATCAGGTACAGTTTCAGGTGTAGTCTGCCATTTTTTTTGGTTTATTTAATAATTTTATTCATTACTTTGTTCCTTTCCACTCAACTTCAAAGTACTGCCTAACAAACAAACGTGTAGTTAGTTAGTACGACAGTTTACAGTTCCAAAATCAGCTCAACAATTCACATAATAAATGTGTCGATGGATCTTAGATGTTAACCGAGCTCGTGTTTGACTCAAGTGTTGCTGCAAAAACTCAATAATCTGTTAAATAAAACTTAAAGCACAGTAAGGTAAATAATGTATGACTCTAAGCTGTAATTGATTTCTTCTGGCAGCTTTGGAGCAGCAAAAAAGCTCAACGCGAACATATTATCACCTTGTAATGTTTGAGCATTAAACAATAAACGACCGGTTGAACTTATCAAGAAAGAAACGCTCAATATCAATGATGAGGGGGTCAAATATTGATCACTTTTTCTTTAGTTCAACAGATGTCAATAACTTCCATTGAGGTCTCGATGATCTGTTCTCAAATATTCATGCTCTACCACGCGGTGTGTTAAATGTCCTCCAAGCAAGACTCTCCGATCTCACAGCGTGAAACGAAGGCCGGCCAGCATCTGACCCTAGAAACGGACCCTAGATTAGTGAATGAGCAGTTTGACCCGAGCTGCCTAATAGACTGCCATCAAGCAGGCAGGAGGTAAGGAGCGGAAAGTGTCTTTTTCCCCCCTCTCATTAGGGCCGACGCAGACAAAGCGTCCAGCTGGAAGACGATAAGAAGAGACGAGTCTTACTTCGTTTTGTCTTGACAGAGGGATGAAGAGAGGAAGGAGGAACCAGACTATTAAAGGACGGTTCCTGGGAGATCTGTTCATTTTTTTTTAAACCTTCTGCCCCTTAAGATTGACTTAATAACATACATTCAGACAGGGACATGAAGTCATTACTGCCACCAAGATCTCCCTAAGCACCGACGTACACACCCATCCCCAAGATAGCCTGCCGTCTAAAGATAAATCTTTTTACAAACTCTTCTTAAGCCGCCGTATTTAGAAAGCGTGTAAGACATGCGAAACAAACCAGCTATAAACACGTTAAAGATGCTAGTAGGTGTATTTTTTAACGATGATAGAGAGAAATTAAAACAAATTAGACATAGTGTGTTTATTAGTGAGCTTTAGAGACGGCGGCTTTAGAGCTAAGTAAGCTGTTTCCGTAATTTGAGTTTTAATGCTAAGCTAAGCTTGGCTAAACACCCTGACTCTGTACACATGGACATGAGTTTGATCTTTTTCATGTCGCGCTGCAAAAAGAAAGCAAATTTCCCCTAAAATGTACATGGGCGTCTATGAAAATGATTGAGTGATTGCAGAACCTCCAATCACTCTGAAAATGTCCTTTAGGGGCAGGTATTGGAGGTGAAAAAAAGAAAAAACGGTATGGAGAAAACAGCATGTGAGAGCCAAGAGACAGAAGATTATTACGGAGGCCTCAGGTAAGAATGAGAGAAAAAAATAAGGCCAGACAGGGAACGAGATCGTCAAAGCGACAGCCCGACAAGCAGAAAGAAGTAAACCAGTGGTTGATAGATGACTGCAAGATGTAAAGGATGCACTCATACCTTCTCGTTCAGCCCGAAATATGAAGGTCCGGAGGTTGGTGACCACCTCAAACTTGTTGTCACCAAGTCCTCGCACCTGGCGGATAGCACTGGCCAGGATCATGCCTTTAGAGTACATCTCCTAAACACGGGGAGACACGTGAACACACAGATAAGAGCGATGCCAAAACACACGCTAAATAGGTGTTTCAACACAAGCAGACACACGCGCCGCTTCATGCATGCTAATAATGTTATTGAATTGTTGCTTATTCCTATTATCTGCATCTGTAGAGCCACAATTACTGGTTCCCGGCGCATTGTTTGCATCAATAGATGTGTAATCTGGAGTTGAATTACCGCCGACGAGGATCGCGTTCAATTTGAAACGCCACTGACAGACATCCTCATCAAACTCGAGCCATAACACATCAATACGCCGTCAAATTTACTTGCAGGAATAGCTTTCCTAGTTTCCTTTCAAGCAATAACTTTGATAAATATAACATATAAAAAATAATAGTAATAATGCCACTGCAGGAATACAAACAAGAAGACAGTGTTTTCATATGAGCTGTTAAGCAAGCCAGGATGAATTTACATCGACGCAGTATTTGACATTAACACAAATAACTCGAATTACAGACTTGAAATATGGGTAATTTTTGAAATGGAGGTGCAGGAAACGGCCCAAAAAGTGAATTATGACGCATTAAAGAAGCACCAAACGCGAGAATAACACACACACACACGCGTGTGGTGCTGTCGTTTGGGTGTTGGGAGACATCATAAAACAAATCTACAAGCGGGAAACAAACTTCTCAAATATTTAAAGAGAGGCAAACACGCTGTAGAGGGGATTTGGGTAAAGCACAGGAAGTGCCTGGTGGGTAAAGTGGGATTGGGGATGTGTGTGTGTGTGCGTATTGTTTCATTACCACCATGTTTTCCCATAGCAGCACTAGCGGAGGCATCCAAATATGGAGGAATGATGCACTGGAGGCTTCATGACCCTCTTTACAGCCTCCCTTGACAATGGCAATTAAAGTACTGGGTCATTGTCAATATGAAAAACTGCAGACAAAAAAAATAAAATAAAAATACAAACTCAAGACGTCGATATTATCACTTCTAAAGAAGCGAGCGTCGAATCAGTATTCACACCGTGACGTGGCCACTGCAACAGAGAGAGGAGTTGAAAGAACATCTCGGATTGTAACGTTCTGGCACTGGAGTGAACCGGAGGACAGGAGTACATTATACTCATGTAGCGGCGTGAAAATCAGGAGGGGTCGTCGCAGTCATTGCATTATTCATGTCGATAATGTCATTATCATTGCAGAGTATGACAAAAAAACATCCCCCCGCCCCCTTTCTCTCTGACCTGAATTTTGATTCTGTGCAGTCTAACCCGTGCACGAGATATATAACGGATAGCGGGTGATTGTCATGCGCAATTACTGTACGGACGCCGTCATATCCTGCGAGGAGTGTGCAAACGGAGGATGGATAGAGGAAGGAAAGAAAAGAGGAAGTGAACTCCTGACTCCCTCTCGCCATTCTTAATTAAGCCGAGTGACCTTGCCGTCCACAAAAGCCTATTTCTGGAGACCACGCAAGCCAAAAATACACCAGCCGGCACAGTCAGTTAGGGAGAGCGGTGGTGGGATGGAGGGGGGGGCATGAAATACTAAAGAAAAGAAAAAAAAAGAATGAAAGAGAGAGAGAGAGAGAGAAATTAGGTTTGTGTGAAAGGCCAAGGAGAGGGCTGCGAGGAAAGGGCGAGGAGGAACGATAAAAACAAGAAGAGGCGACGTGGAGTTTTACGACCAAAGCAGAGATGCAGCTAGAAGAAGGCGGCGGCGGCGGCGCGGGAACATCGTGCAGAAAATGAAGACGCCTAAGAGGGTCACGGAGGGGTCCTCCTCATATTAAAGCAGGATGTTAACAATGGCAAGAAGTGGCTCAACCTAATTACCGCCAGCCAGCCTCGTTCGTTCCTCTCCCCAGGTGTTTCACACCAATATCTCCCTCTTTCACTCTCTAAATTTAGACAGAAGTTAAAGGAAGGTGAGGAAAGGAGAAAGTGAAGTGCGTGGATGAATTAGCTCGGTGGCTGTGCACTGATAATTATACCCCGAGTATGGGTTAACGGTAATTAATTGTTTTAATTCCAGTTTCGGGGTCACGGAGGAGAGAGTTGTTTAATTGCGAGATGTGCATCTGTAAATACTCTTGACGGCGCAGTCAGCGGAGGGTTGATGGAGAGACGGAGAGGTCAGCGCTAAGACGTCGGATTCAGACGCGACGCCGCGCACAGCAGCCGCCCACACACATAATGTTTATAGACTAATCTCAAGACGAAGGACTGCCAGGGATTCAATGAGGCCTAACTATCTCTGTTTCTCCAATAACAGGCACACCTGACTCGCCTCCCCTCTGCCAAACGTCTCCTCCACTCTCATTCTCCTCCACTCTCACTCTTCACCTCCCTCCCACTCCCACATCCTCTCACTCTGGAGCTGCTACCCTCCCAACATTCGTGTCATTTTGTCGCATTTCTTTTTTTTTTTCCTTTCTCTTTCTTTGTGAAACTGCCCATCCTGCGTGGATAACTACGTGTCTTTTCTTTCAACAAAAAAAAAACAAACCTGGTAAACTTCAGGAAACAATTAAGGCAGAGCAATGGAGCTAAAGCTCACAATAATGGAGGAGCCGTGTGGAGAAAGCAGGGAGGAGGGTAAAAAAGAGGGAGGTGGAAAGAGTTTTTACCACCAGCATGGAGTTAAGGTTCTTTGGCGTCTCCACGGCGGCGGATTTTGAATGGAGGCACGAGGACACCAACTGGTCGTGTCGGAAAACTGCAAGCTTTGAGAAGAAGCTTGTGGACAAGAGAACATCTCCACTGTGTGTTTCAAGGATTTTTTTTAAAGATGCTGCTTCCAGGCAGAGCAAAGAAACGAGCCTTTGTGAAGTTAGTCAGCCAAAGTGGCCATCGACAGGACAGATTTTTGTGATATGTGCATGTCTGAAGCCAAATAATTCAGGTATAATCATCAAATATTGATGGTGTGTGCAGTTCTGGGCTGGTACTTCTTTCTTTTTTTTTATTTGCCCGGCTCAAATCCGAGGATGAGGTTTATACTTAAACCTGCACCATTAGAGTTATGGAAGGTGAGTGCTATTAGTGAAACATGAACATATTTGATGTGGTTAAGGTGTTTGCATGCAACATCAGCATTCTTTAGCCACCTGATCGACAGTTTCTACCAACTCCTGATGAAAATATCTGTCTCTTTAACTACTAGATGCTACGTGTTGTTAATTTATGAGCCGACTGGTGCTGGGAGGTAGCACACAGGGGGTCTTGGAGCTTTTTTTCTGAAGAGAACATTGAGATTTAATCAAAAACAGTTAAGTTGGGGGTCAGAAAAAACAAAACAACAGCTGAAAGGGGCTAAAAAGGAACTAAAGGGTTGGGGTGATAATTCACTGGCCACTACAAGCTTCGTTGGGAGTATCAAAATATTTTAAATTAACTTTTTTTTCTTGGGATCACCTTAAATTCGAGGGCGTGAAACCTACCTGAGGAGTAGCACTGATGCGAATTCAAATTATGTCGATTCTTAGATGTTTTTTTCTGCGCGATTAAGAATTCTTGGATTTCAAACTGTGTCCACGATGCTTTGGGCTCCGGTGATCAAAATGAAACGACGCATGGATTAAGAAAAAAAAGAAATACAGGAACAGTCGGGGTGTTACTGCAAGTGTCAGCTCAGGCATCTTGGGAAGACACAGGAGGGAGTAAGCAGGAGAGCTTTGCAGCATCAGACAGGCAGACAGACAGATTCTCAAAGACTGATCCACGATCCTAAACCCTTATCTCCCCTTTGGCCTTCCATTCAGCCTCACCCCCTCCGTCTCCATCCTCTCATCCCTTCATCCCCTTCCAGCCACCTTCCTCACTTCCTCCCCTCACTACCCTGAAGCCAGGCTTTGGACTGTTTTCACAAACACACACACACATGCGCACACACACACGAACAGACACACAAAAGACAAGACATCACATCGGGACCATGAAGACTACATCTCAGGACCAAAGCTTTCTCCCAAGTCAATCCCAGTGTTGACGAAATCAGGCGAAAGGGGGTGATTGATGAGCCGGATTTGGATACAGCGGCGCAGAGAGGGAGAAGTGAGACCGAGGATCTCGCTACTCTCCCACGCCACCTCTGCAACCCCGATGATGACATCACCGCGGCCAGAGACCTTCAAGCTGCGACTGTGATTAAGTGCGATTAAGTTCTGTCTGGGGCTGACAGATCCCACAGGACCTTAAACTACAAAAAGAGTTTTGTGGGGTGTTGAAAGTTTGAGAGAGAGAGAGAATGAGAATGATTCACCGTGTAGGCGTTTTTACTTTTATGTGTGAGTATTTAAGACCGGACAGTCCAAACTGAAGTCAAATGCAGAGTGCACAAATTTCACAATGATTCGTCTGAGGCACTTTTTTAAGACCCGATAGCTGTGGTGGAGCGTGCGACCCATATACGGGTGGCCCCTTTGTTGCCGTTCCCACTCTCTTTCTCCACTTTCCCGTCATTCTTAAGCTGCTGCTTTCAATAATAAAGTTTCAAAAGCCACAAAAATATGTAATATAATATAAAAATAATAAATAATCAGGTCAACATTTTAAAGCAAAGGTTTAGCCACCATATGCCACTTTAATACCTGTGTATACAAGCACTAGAACACTTACATATATATTATTTATATAGTTTTGTATTTTATTCTTCATATACGTGTAGTGCTTGTATTCAGCTCTTAAGTGTCAGCCTCAGATTTAGATATAAATACGCGAGATGATAGCAGCTTTAATTCTAAAAAAGTGATGCAGCCAGTTAAGAGTCAGCTCAGTTTAGTCTGAATTCATTTCAGTTTGTTTTAATCTTGATACATGTATGGCATCATAAATATGCCAATGAGGGGATGATCCCATTTAGAAACAATTAGTGAATGTTGGAGCAGGATTTAGCTCCGTAGAGCACCTGGAAGACTGAAGATGAATAGTATCCAATGAAAGCATGACAAGACAGTTAAAATGGAATAATCCTAAAATCAATAGACCTGATGTGAGATCAGCTGTGTGGGCTTTGCACTCATACATTAACGTGACAACAACTAGGCTGGAAAACATGCAGCACAGCAATGTGTAGTCTGTATTAGATATTAGCAGCACACGTGTCTGGGAACACAAACCACCAGCTCATACTTTAATTTATGACATTAGGCGGCGCGCTGAGAGATTTCCTGTCTGTCTGTGCGATGTTCTTCTACCCCGGGCCTGTGGAGGTGGCACTGGGTGGTACACGCAGGGTGGTACGGGGGCTCAGCTGGTCGCACAAAGCGAGGATGACAGAGAGATTGTGCTCGACCTCTCCGCTCACCCGAAACATGATGAAGCCCTCTGCTTTCTCAGAGGGGAGAGTCACATTGGCAGGATGACTTCTAAAAAGTCTAAACAACATTCCCCGCACCCACTCGCTCACTCACACAGACAAAGGCAAACTTTCATCTTTACCGAAAAAAATAAAAAATAAAAATGCCGTGCCCACGCCAGCAGTGACGCTGAGCTTATAAAGTGCTGACTCGCTGGCCTCCCTGCCGATTCCCACTCTACCGGCGACGGAGCGTGTCCTGATAAATAAAGCAACAAATGCAATGGAAAGAGAAAACGAGGGGAAAGAGAGAGAGGGGGAGGGAGGCAGGCGGAGGGAGCGAGAGAGCACGGAGGGCTATAATTAGTAAGTGATTAACGAGCCGGCATCAGACAGGTCCCACATCATTGATTGTGATGTTGTGCAATGCTGCAGCAGCGAAAACGAGCTGGCCCTGGGAAGGGGCGGCGAGGTCAACACTCACACTCACACACACACACACACAGAAGTGTTTGTTCTTAGTCTGAGATACATCCAGTGGTCATTAGTGGGAACATGAAGGTAAAGCACATTAAGTCAGATAGGTTATGGCCGCTTGAGGCTCATTTGAGAGCACAGAATGCTTTCAAAGTCTTTTTTAGTAGGAGAAAAAACAGAGTTTATGCACCTCAGACACAAACGACGCATATTTTACACGTCTGCTTTCAACAGTTTCAGAGATTTGAATGTTCACTCCTGTTCTTCTAAAGTCACTCGGAGTTATGAAATGTATGAAATGTACTCCAGCTGGTGTAACTCATCAAACATCTACCACTAATTTTTGTCTCGTCGGGGTTACGTCATGGTTGCATGATAATGCAGTTAAAGTGCAGATTGATTTTGGAAAGTCTGCACTGCATTACCTCTCGGGGCTTTGTATCGAGTGCTGACTAAAACGTATCCGGAGCATCAAGTATTGGAAAGAGTCAAGTAAGTAAGTCTGAGTCCTCGCTGGGATTCTTGTTTAGAGATTTCCTAAAATCAGAGAACTTTCCCAACTTCAGACGATATTTTATTTCGGCGGTTGTTTATTTAATGACGATGAGTTGAGCATAATTTGCTACATGGATATTAAACATTGTGTAATAGTTGTGTATGTGGATGTTACAGAAAGATGAATATCAAAAAGCATTACTCATCAGCCATTATCAACTGTTGTGTGGGTTTACTATCACCGCCATCAAATTTGAAACATTTTCCAGCCTTAGTTACCTCATAAAAATTCTATTATATTAGAAAAATATTAATGCACACTTGAGTTTTACTGTTTTTCGATGACAGAACTCAAGTTAGCTGCAAAATATGAACACACAATGATTTGCAAGAAGGTTGCCTGTGATGTTAAAACAACATTTTGTAACATTTCTACTATAAATTAAGTCAGCATTGTAAATAAGTAGTAAATTGTGGCAAACTGTAGCTGCTGTTAGCTATTGTCAGCTCACTTTGTTAGCTAGGCTGCCTGGACTGTGAGCTCAGAGCATTAAGGTAGTGGTCCATCCACGTGGCCGAATGAGCTATACGCGACCATTCTAGTTACGGTTTTAAACCCGACCAGCACCGACCACGGTCCATTGAAGAAGCATCCGAATATGTAAATACACGCTCGCGTCAATCTGCACAGAGCAGTTCGAGCTGGCCGGACGTCAGGCACAGAAACAGCATAGAGAATCCTGACGATTTTCAAAATAAAACACCCCGTGCAAATTGCCGGTTGTAACAAATTAATTATGTCGAATATTTACACATTTAGAAGCACCTAAACCAGGAAAATGACCAAATCTGAGCAAGTTAAGTCTGGTGCAGAGGACAGACCGAAACAGACTTGCCCGGTGACGTTTTGAAGTTAGTGTTCGTACCACAGGTGTTTTGGACCACAGGAAAGAGGAAGGTTTTCAGCCCTGGTGAACAGGCGAATGCTGATGGGGAGCAGCAAGCAATGTTACCAGGCACAGCAGCCTCTACGGACACAATGACAGAGGCGAAAAGACTGAAGGAGATGTTGACAGAGGGAGTCAAGCAAGAAACCAGACAAATCTGGGGCTGACTTTCAGTCGCGATACAAACACAGCCGTGTTTAAACTGCCGTCTTGACGGCATTTTTTTTCGCCTGCCTCCTCTGCAGCTTCTGTTTTTTCAACCCCTCTCCTCTCACCCCACCCTAACGCTTTCTTCGCCTCCGCCCTTCCCTCGCTCTGACGATAAGTCAGGCAATGCTAAGCGAAATTTCAAACTCAACTGTCAGACAGAAGGAGAATGAAGAGAGCTACACGACGGGAGAACTGCTGACGGGGGCAAAAAGAGAGGAGAGTCTCTCTCTCCCTCTCCTTCTTTCTTTGTCGAAGAACTGGTCAGGTGCCAACATCAATGTACTTTACTGTATGGCTGGGCGGGCACAGAGAGCGCTGGCCTGTCATGCATGGCGTAATGTCGCACTGTCCTTGCCCCCATTCTTTACCCTGCCAAGCTAATGAAGATGATGATGACAATGAGAAAGAGGAGGAGGAGAAGGAGAAGGGAACACTTAGAAGTTGGCTCGGGCTGCTCGTGGTATAGATCTGTAGAACGGAGGAATGTGATTGTGTTCGCCGGTGTGGGTGTGTCGGCGGGAAGCGGTAGGAGGGAAATGATGTGTGTTTTCCTCGCGCTCACCTTGTCGTTGTTGTAGTAGGCCAGACTCTCGCCGTCAAATCTCACCCACCTCCTTTGAAAAACACATTTTCTGCAAAGAGAAGAGGTGCAAACTCAACCCATCTGCCAGTTTTTGAGTGAAATAATCCACACACACACACACACACACAAAAAGACAGTACGCCAGTCACTAAATCGGCCCTGAACAGGTACTCATATTTCATCAGGAGTGCCATTGATTCATTAATGTCAAGAGTTGTACCAACAGCTGTCAATTAGTATAATCAAAACAAATGGCCACTTACAGTGTGGATATTCAACAGCCCAAGGGCAGTTTGCCAAATCTACTGGATGCATAACAGGTGGTGAAGGACAATATAAGAAAAAAAAATAAAAATAAATGATTGATGGCTCTGGTTTTTGAGCAACAGTGGCACCAAGAGACTGTGGATAAGCCAAACTGAGCGAGCGCCAACACAGTGCACCTCAACGCAACAAAGTTATCGCCTATTTCCTCATATTATTTATCACTTTTAAATAGTCACCAAAGACCAGCGAGACACAGGAAAGCAAAAAGCGCCGAATGAAAATGATCTGCAGAGAAACAGGAAGCAGTGGTTTACTGACTGTGGTGGCTTTCCCTAACATTCGACGGGAAGTGGCGTGAGGTACATTTTGAGTTGTTGAGGTGGCAGGTTGTGAAACTGGACAGAGAACATGCTCTGATCTTAATGGGTTAATAAATATTTATGGCATTCCTCATGCAGTGTGAAGCTGCAATAAAACTGGTGATTCATGGTGATTTCGTGTAGGTCATGTAGCATTACATCAGATGAAGAAGAATCTCTAATGTGTCCAGGGTTGGGGTTGGTTATCATCTTCAGCGGTGTTGTGACTTACCCTTGAGGCGACAGCTTGTCCAGCCAGCCCACTTTGAGCACCTTGTGTTTCGGGGCTCCGTAGAAGCACGCGTATGGAGAAATATCAGGCAATGCATTTCTGGTCACATCCCCCACGGCGTCTGCAGGATCCGAGTAGAGGTCACACTCCACCATGATTAAAGATCCATCCTTAGGGCCTGAGGCAGCTGGTCCAACAGCAAGACTCTCGGGGGTCACTGCAAGACTTTGGTCCACACCGGCTTCCGGCAAAATGCCGGCACACTCTTCCAGTGTTGAGTATTCGTCTTCGAGGTGGTCTGGGATGGTTGGAGGAGCAGGAGGAGCAGGAGGAGCAGGGGGAGCCTCTTTTTCCTTGGACTCCGTCCGTTTGGGAATCTTTATTCTGGAGCAACATGGGCGTTAACGTTAACAGTCATGGCTGTCTGTCAGGAGGTGATTAGCTTAAGCCAGCAGAAATAACCAGCCTGACTTAAAATTCACTTTTTAAGCTCACCCACACTTGAATTAACTCATACTGTATCTCTAATTTCATCCACACATAAACACAAATGTAATGTTTTACTTTCATGAGGAGTTACAGTCACTGTTTCTTTGTAAACAGCAACAGGAAGTCACTGGAACCTGCAACAATCAAGTGTGGCAGTGGGTAAAACCACAACTTTCATTTTGGAAAAAGCAAAAGATAGCCCCTGGCTTCCAGTCTTTATGCTAAGCTCATCACCTCTTGTCACCTAACTCACATACATGAGAGTGGCTTCCTAAAACTCAAACTATGTCTATTAATTCAACAATTTATAAACTTTTTAGTCCGTTACTGCACTTTATAAAAAGGCACAGAATAATCTTAGCCTTAGGATGAAGGTTTACTCGTGCCATGTACTTTCATTTCTGTTTTAAAAAAAACATGAACATCGTGAACATAACTAACTGTGGGCCTGGAAACTAGAGACTTGTTTGTGATTCTGCTGTCACGATGCACAGCCTACAGGCTCTTTACAGACAACAAATAAAAGAACATTCAGGTGCTCTTTTATGTAAAATATCCAAAAAAAAATAGAGAGTACAATCACAATTATTTACTGCAGCATGAATAAGTTTGAATATATTTCCCAAAATGTCAAACCTTTCTTTAAACAAGAGCTACTGTCACATGTCTGAGACAGGAAATGCAGATACCATGTCTAAGAATAGCATCTATATTATGGCCACGTCTCAAACCACAAATCTGCAGAGCTATACTGTTGTAAAACATCAGGCCAACTTATATGTGTAAATATGCAAATAAGCTATAACTATGTGGCGGTTCAGTTCAATGGAGTAACAAACTGTTTGTACTTTGAGAATGCTGCACAGCTTGATAAAATCCTATCACTTATGTATCTAATGTGCGACACTGAGACTTGTAACCACAGTCTAATGAGCGCCCAGTGACAGTTCTCCTTCAGCGGATCTGAATATCTATATTTAAAAAGGGGACAGCAGCATAACATACCTCTGTTTCTTCCGTTTTATCTTGTCCTTAAACCCCTTCTGTAAACCTTCTTTAGCGCCTTGGTCCTACAGAGCACAGAGAGAGATTAGCATCAGATGAAAAGAAAGTGTCCATCTTTCAGTCAGACACTGTTATCATGTTGGTGCGCTAAGCTGTGTTAACTTTAGTGGCTAGGTGACATTTCTATTAACCTCAGGGGGCAAACTGAAACAAGCACATTTTCCACTCCGCTATGTGACAACATTAACACCGAGAGGGAAGTTTGGTGCGGCTGATAGTGTTGAAGATCTGAGAAATGTCTGTTCCTCTTTGCTACTTGCTGTCCACTAGTGGGAATGTACGTCGTCTTACCGGAGTGCTTTCAGGTCCGTTGTACAGGAACATTTCTCCGTAGGGAGCAATAGGTGTCAGATGTCTTTGAAGTGGAGCTGAAAAAGACGCAGAGACAACACAATGGTGGGGTTTGTAGCCGGATTAAAACTTGCAGAACACGACGTCAAAGCCTAAACGTGGTGCATGAAAAAGTAAGGAGCTTAACAGGATTGTTCCAGTTAAATTTTAAATCACTCAGATGCTATAGTGCTCTTTGATTAAACCAACTCATTGATCTGAATAAATGTGCAAACCCTTGATCCGTGTAAGCAGTAAACCAATTAAATTTTGTTTTAGCATGCCTATCTCTCTGCCTCGGCCTTTTCCGCGCCCAACTGGGAGTATGATCCTCCTCGGCCTGCTTCAAAAACAGACAGAGGAGTCGCTGCCAAGGCCATTTCTCTTGGCTCCTGCAGGGACCGTGGTCGGTGGTCGGTGGAAGCTTAGACGAAGAACAAGAAGAAGAGCGACTCTGGCCAGACACTATTAGTCTGGAGACCCGGGGGCCACCCTGCATGGGCCACAGCCTGTCACAGTGAAAAATGACACCGCCCTCTCCTGAGGATTGTGAGGGCCAGAAGACGCCGCCATGGGGGCTAGACACACACATAGACACCGGCGTAGAAGCAGATATGCGCGCATACGAAGATCGAAAAGCCCCTCGGACACATAAAGACGGTTTGAGACGTAAAAGAATGGATGGTTAAATGAGTACTCGCGCCGATACGGACGTGAATGCGCTGCTTTTTAAAGCTTTACAGACACACACTTTGAAACAATGCAGGCCGTTACCGAAGGACACAAAGGCCTTTATGAAGGAGTCATTTTACTTGATGATAGAATCCACTCCACAGCCGCCTCCTCTACGGACAGGCTTGGTGGGCAGATAGCAACCATCAATCATCATCTATCAGCCGACCTTCAGGCCACTTGTGATTCTCTCCAAGGGGTCGCCGGACGCTACTGTACTCAATTCCCGTCCGATTCACTCTATTCTTCCCTCGCTGGCTCCGTCTCCGAGCTTCTGGCTTTGTTTCTGTCCGACGAACGACGCCGCTGCTTCTTCTTTATCTGCTCCTGACCAGACGCGCTCTCACGTCGCAGTCTGGGAAACGACCTAGATGCCGACCATCGGTTCGCGAGTCGTGAGAGGAGGGGAGATTGATTTTGTTGTGAATGAAGCCTCCGTTCTTTTAAGTCAGGGAGTTACAGGTCAGTTTGTTATTATCACTCCTCTGTGTCACTCCCACACTGAACAGCCACCGTCTGAATTAAAATTAGTCATAGTTATAGTTAGGATGATTTATTATTTCTGCCACTGCTTCTCTGAATGCAATAATGAATTAAATTAAACATAAAAGTCCCATCAGCCTCAGCTGTTACTTAAACTTAAACTAAGATGGTGAACCGAGTTTTGCAATTCGTCAAAAGTCCACTTGAGGCTGGCTACAGAGCGAGTCAGTCCCCATAAGTCCCCATAATGAAGGTTAATCCTTGAGGAGATCTATTGGCAGGATTTGAAATTAATATGAATAACTATGTTTTGAATTCTGTATATTAACCTCAAATTAAGAATTGTTGCGTTTTTATTAACTGTGAATGAAATTTTTATATCTACAGAGGGAGCGTGTCCTCTTCAGAATGCAACTAGATGCCATCAAATCCTACACACCGCACCTTTAAACCCAAAGATATTCAATTTACGATAATATTAAACAAGAAAAATAAGTTAATTCTCATATCAGAGAAGCAGAAACGAGCTAAAATTTGGAATTTGACAAACTGACTCATATGTTACAAAAGTCCAAAAATCGTGACATTAGTTCAATAGTCAAGAAGTCCTCAGCTTGCTTTTTAATGTAGTATTAATAGAGTATTGAAACACAAAAATGTCTGGTGTTCAGATTATCAAAAGCCTGAAAAAGATGGGTTATTTAATCAGTATTTCTTTAGGACTATATCACTTTCCAGGTAGGTGTGAAAGTATCACGCCACGGTCAGGCAAGAGCAAATGTCACAGGAACAAATAGCCTACACATTTATAGTGCTAAAAAAGGAAGTGCACTGAGTTGTGTGTGAGGGAAGCTGTACGACCAAAGGCCTTAAAAAAAAAAAAGCTCCTACAACTGCGATGATTACTACTTTTTTCTTTTTAAAATCACTGAATAATCACTGAAAAAGTCTGCTGTGTTGCTGAAGAAGCAGAAGAGAGACGTGCGTTTCCTCATGGAGATTTTTCTTATGAAAGAAACTTATTTTTAAAGAGGAAGTGTTGATGTGTTAATTAAAATTCTGTCAGCCTACAATAGACAAGTCTTGATTGAACACAACAATCATTCCGGGAGACTCGACTGCACTTTTTTTTTGGATCTCATCTCGGAATAAACTCTTCAAATATGCTCTGGTAAAATAATATGTCAAATAACGTCTTGCTAGACCTCGCTGTGAAGGGAGATTTAGCTCGCTTGTCGTGCTCCCCGTTTCCCAGCTCTGGGACCGTCTTGGCTCCCTCTATTCCTCCGCCGTCTCTCAGACTGTTTTGCATCCATCTCCTCTTCCTTCCTCCTTCCTGTCTTGCTTTTCTGTGTAGTTTCGCTCCCTTGTCTTGTTCCACACAGAGAAAAAGTAAAAAAAAAAAAACACAACACCTACCAAGAGACAGAGTTCTTTCCACAAAGAAAGAAGCCAAAAAAAAAGGAGCATAAAGTATCTAATATGGACAGAAACTGTTGATATACTGCAAGAGAAATGGTCAGATCGGTCCCAAAAAGAGTGACGTGTTCACAGGTGTTTCATACAGACATCGGAGGACAGAAAACAGCTCGTCAGATGAGAAATGAGGGTCGAAATAGGCCCAAGAAATCCAGCAAGGCAGGAGGACGAAGTCTAAACATATTTGTACTGGTTGTACTACAAGTCTGTATGTTGTTAGCAAAGTTAAACAACTTCTAAAAAACTTTGCAGAGCCGGGCAACAGGAATACACACCAGGGTCTCGCTGAGGGACAAGATGTGAGAGCGCTTATTCCCTATGAGATGTGCGCTTGAAACAAGGGCAACGTCGCTGTTTCCCCACGACACAGCTTCCCGAAAAACCCCCCCTACCCCACCCACGCACAACCCTCATCTCCTCTTGCCTTCTTTCATCCGGGCAAACAACAGCACCGCCGACTCTACTGCCGAATAAAATATTCATGGCAGAGATGAAGCGGATGCAGCTGAAAGAGTGTGTACCTTTCTGTATGCTGTTTGCACCAGTGGGACCTTCGGAGCCGGTTAGGTGTTCAGGGCTGCTTGTTTGCACTGGTGGTTTGCTCCTGAGGAGGAAGAGAAATCAGTGGATCAGAAACGCCAATGCAGCACGTGGGAAACATAGCTAACACCATTTAGACATAAAGGCTGTCAGAATAGAGATGTGAAACTCTGAAAGTTGGTTTCACAAAGTTAAACAACGTCATTGATGTACGTGGAATGCAGCATTGAATACGAAAGAGAAGTTTTCGTATTGTTTTTTGTTGCCTTGTTTTCATATTCGTTCATGCCGTGTCAGTGCGCAAATATATTTCTCCAAGTGCTTTTCACCTTGTGACTTTGATTAGTTCGTAGCTCGTGAACTTTCATAAAGTCAAACCGAAAAGGACTCGCGGAGAGTTACGGGAGAAGAATGTTTGTAAACTAAATATGAATCTACCAGCCAACAGCCAGTGTGGGGACAGCTGGTGTAGCTTTATACACAGTTTTAAAAAGTATATTTTCTTAAGTAGAAGAAGTAAAATTTAGCTTTCTTGCCAAGTATTAGATGTTTGCTAAGCTAACGAAATTATATTATCAATGAATTAGCTGAAATTAACAAGTTCCTGACACTTCCAAAGCTCCAAACAGATCAAGTTAGAAAAGTTTCATTTATTAAATACAAAACACAAAAGCTTAGGTTGAGCAGCTAGCCCTGTTACTTTACATAAGTTTTTACACTTTGTTTGTCCCGTATCTGTTTATATGTCGTTTTATTTGTTTCTTCTAATGTGTAACCTTAAAACTTGGTCATGAAAATGAACTTTCTGGCTAAATTTCTACATCATACTGATGCTAATGTGTGTTGTTTGTGATACATAAAGTTAATAAAGTACAGTAAGTTGTGTGTTTGTGTATATTAAACAAATAAATACATAAATATCACGTGTTAATAGTGAGATTTGGAGGTTTCGTTACCCCTGGACAGAGCCAGGCTAGCTGTTTCTTGAAGATCTTCATATGAGAGTGGAAACAGTGTCTCAATGTGTCAATGAATGAGCACATTTCCTCAAAGTTAAAGTTTAACTGGAGGTTTACCTGTCTGGAACTGGCGGTATGATCGGATTTGGGATTTCAGGGACGGGCCGGTGCCTCAGGCGGTATGAGCGAGTGGGCCGTGGACCTTGAGGAGCTTTAAAACTGGGCTGTGCCTCGTAGATGGAGTTTTCCACCATTTCACAAGGAAAACCTCCGCTGTCTTCAGTGAACGTCGAGTAGGGGTCTTCAGTAGGATATGGGAAAGAGTCGGTGCTGGACAGCGACGGATCTTCTGAGGATATCTCCCAGTCCGAGGGCATCTCAGAGATGCAGATGGACTCACTGCTACTGCTACTGCTGCGACTGGAGGACACGGAGGCAGGGACGCAGGTTTGGTCGGACATGGTTGTTCGGATATTCTGCGGATTACGCGGGGCCGGTAAAGGAGGCCGGACGTATCTGCTCTCTGGTTCCTCCTCGTTTTCTGTTCCCAGTCCTGCTCCTGGAGGGAGAGTCTGACTCCCCTCTAAATCATTATCCCTCGTCTCCTTTCGCTGGTGCTGACATGACGTCCCTCTCTTTTTATCCTTCAGGAAGATGTGTCTCGGGTGTGGCATGGGCTTCCTTCGGCGCTTGTTCCCACCCTCTTCCTCTTCCTCTTCATCTTCCTCTTCGCCGCTCTGCTGCTTCACCCCTAGTGCTTCCAGACTCCGGAGGATGCGCCTACGATGGCCTGTTGGAAACACTCTAATCTCCAGGAGGCGCTCATCTGTGAGGTCCTCGCACTCTTCCAGAGTTTGGTAGCCTCCTTGCTGGAAACATGAGATATACTGGGGCAGGCGGAGGGTGTCCAACCACTCCACTATCTCCTGGCTCAGCTCTGGAGGTTCCAACATGATGCTCTTGTCTCACCTCTGCCACATGAGGAAGAACTTCAGAAGATGTAGCAGTCCAGCTTTAAACTGTGGACACAAAAAAAAACATAAAATAAGTGTAAACTTGAGAGGCTATAAGTGCCATCATCTATGCATGACTGCACTAACAGGAATAATTTAAAATATCTGTTAGCCTCTAATGATGTGCATTTCCCTACAAGCCAAAATTATTCAAAGTGGATATTGATTTCTGTCTTCGAGGGAAGATCTGCAGGTGAAATTTTAAAAAGGGAGTCGAGACCAGAGAGGATCGATACCACTCTCGATATCCGCACGCTGGATGTGAAGCTGCAACCCCTTAGGAGGGTTAACCTAGCTTAGCATAAAGCAGGAGAGCACTGGAAGCAGCTAGTTTGGCATTACAGCATATTAAAAAAAAAAAAACAGATTCAAGGAAGTTACCGCAACAGACCCAAGAAGTATTTTGGTATAAACCCTGGCTCTGTCCAACGGAAAGCTGTGGTATTTCTTTACTTAACAATAAAAACCAAACCACTCCTCCTTCTGCGAAAACCAAAAATACAAGATGCACTTACTGTACATTCAACAACAAGTGAGGAAATGCGCTAGGCAACAAAAAGCAAACCTAAATTTGCAACACCCGGGTCTAAAACAGAAGGAAACCAGCAATAGCTGTTATGACATAGCATGCCACCATCATAGTGTGGCTCTCTGGTCAGGTTACTGGTGTGAGAGACTTCCCTTCAGCTCTGACATTTGAGCAAAAAATAATTCACAGACTGAACTCCAGCAGAATGTCAGGCTGACATCTTTGTCCCATTTTCTGTTCAGTTTTTTTTGCAGCACTTACCTCCAAATCCTGGCTCTATATCACAGCTCGCTGCCTGGCAACGTAAACAGGTAATAAACCTTCGGATGGCGAGGCATTGTTAAACGTCTGTTTCCTGACGCTCTTACACCGCTATCTCCTCAAAGTCAAGCACTGATGAACTGCGCAGCGGCGCTGCTCTCCTCTAACACAGTGTGAACTCAAAAGGAAGATAAATCATCATCAACATCTTGTCATGTCCACTTCTCTTTTGGGATGTGAACTGTTACTTCTGCTTTCACGTAAAACACAATCTTCTGGCTCATACGCGTCAGTTCATATATACAAGCGGGTTCACAGCGTTGACATTAACAGGTGATGCAAATATAGCATCTGTTCTGATGTGATGGTGCGCTTGCACCACAAAAGGGACAATGTCAAGTTGACGTCAGTCGTGTTCGTATGTGAGAGAGGCCTTTTTTTAAAAGTATTTCACCCTGTGATCACACTTTGGCAGCCACACCGCCTTGCAAAGGAGAAATTAAGCATCGAGTCCTCACAATAGAGTCCTAGACGTGCCAAGCTGTGAACTACACGCAGCGTGAACATGCAGGGACCTGTGTCGGCACACGCCAAAAGCTTGACCCGCTTCCACCATCTCCTGTAGATGAAATGCAGAGTGAACAGATAGAGAAGTACAGGAGATGAACAGCTAGGGGAAACATATGAAGCGGTCATAAAAGATACAGGTCATAAAAAACATGTTTCCCCTACAAAATAAAAGCATAAGACAGGAGAGGTGTGTGTCTTGTGTTACACCCAACTCCTGGAACAGCACAGGTATTAATTATCCAGCATAAAGGATGAGTCACTGCACACACACACACACACACACACACACACACACACACACACACACCTCTCCTGTCTTACGCTTTTATTTTGTAGGGGAAACATATGAAGCGGTCATAAAAGATACAGGTCATAAAAAACATGTTTCCCCTACAAAGTAAAAGCATAAGACAGGAGAGGTGTATGTCTTGTGTTACACCCAACTCCTGGAACACCACAGGTATGGTTATCTAGTATAAAAGATGAGTCACTGCGCACACACACACACACACACACACACACACACACACACACACACCTCTCCTGTCTTACGCTTTTATTTTGTAGGGGGAACATATGAAGAGGTCATAAAAGGTACAGGTCATAAAAACATGTTTCCCCTACAAAATAAAAGCATAAGACAGGAGAGGTGTATGTCTTGTGTTACACCCAACTCCTGGAACACCACAGGTATGGTTATCCAGCATAAAGGATGAGTCACGGCACACACACACACACACACACCTCTCCTGTCTTACGCTTTTATTTTGTAGGGGAAACATATGAAGCGGTCATAAAAGATACAGGTCAGAAAAAACATGTTTCCCCTACAAAATAAAAGCACAAGACAGGAGAGGTGTGTGTCTTGTGTTACACCCAACTCCTGGAACACCACAGGTATGGTTATGTAGTATAAAGGATGAGTCACTGCACACACACACACACACACACCCACCTACCTCATACTTCTGCACATCCTACTTTGAACAAAGTCCAATGTATCCCCTTCCTGGTTTGAAAAGAAAATACCTTTGCTGTCATTTTTCAGAACAATTCTGCCATTCGGGTCATTGAACGCAACACCACACACACACACACACACACACACGTGTGAAACGACACATGTTGTGTATTTACACTTACTGGAACAAAAAGTGTCACAACACTGAGAATAACGTAACACCAAATTGAGGTTAGAGTGACGCGGTTTTTTCCACCTCACCTTCGCGTTGAGCTTCATTCAAACCCGCCAACACGTCCAAAGCTTTGACGCATTAATAAATTCATTGTAAGCTCATTTGAGGAGTCTCGCGCCCCGTGTCCAGACGCTTTGAAGTCAGGGGGTGGTGACGTAACACGCTGACCGTGCGTGCGTCCTCGCGCTTGTCAAAGCTTACCTGGCGGGGTTTAAAAACTTCAGGGCATCACTCCAGACTAAAATAAAATAAAATAATAATGTGTTCTGAAGTCCTCACAGCGACACTCGTCTGTTGTTTCTCTTCCCACCCACCCCAACTCTGTCTGTCTCTCTGTTCAAGCACCGAGAGCAACTCCTCCACGCCCATTTCAGAGCAGGGGCCAGGAGTTCAATGTCAGCTCTGTCCTCACCTAAAAAAAATAAAAATAAATAAAAAACCCTCTTGTGCAGCCTGAACACATTCACAAACTATATTTACCTATTGCATTTGTCTGACAGTTTCATACATCCTTCCTGTTCAGTGAAAGCAATGCATGCATGTATGAGGTGAGGAAATGGGCTCAAAGCTAAACAAACTGTTTAAATCCCTTTTGGATTAGTTGGAAAATGCACAGTCACAAAGCATAAAACATGCTGTTTCTCGTGAAAAGTTGAGTTTTTAACACCATGTGATGATTCTGTCCTCTAGAATATGACCCGCTGATGTAGTTCAAACTCCCAAACTGTGTATAGAGTAGTAAAAAATGTGCACAACCTTCAATCAAAGCAGTTAAATGCGACACAGTGGAGGCACTTTGTGGATGTTTCGTTGGGAAAACGTGCATGTCCCAGCTTGATCCCGAGGCCCCGGGCTACACATTCAACACGGACAGGAATGCAGTGGGCCTGCCTGGCACGCTTAATGAAGCGAATCCTGAGGAAAGAGGAACACTTTCTGTTTTATTATTTTCATCTACGCGTTATTTATTCTATTAGATGTCTTTAATGGGGTGGTAGAATGCATGAAAACAGAAATACTGAAGATGGTAAGACTGGTAAGCCGACAGGTTTAACATTGTTGCTATATAAACATGTATCTTAAGTGTGCTGTTTTATGAAACCACATGAAACTACTATAATCCATCCATTATATATAAACACTTATCCTCATCAGGGTCACGGTGGCCCAGGTGACTTCGGATGAGAGGTGGGGTACACCCTGGACAAGTCGCTACCTCATCACACATAGAGACAAACAGCCATTCACACTCACATACATACCAAAGGGCAATTTAGAGTCACCAGTTAACCTGTGGGAGGAAGTAACCAGCCCAAGCTGAGGTTGAAACCAACAACATTGTAACCTCTACACCACTACTATTAATAATACAAATAAATATTGGTATATGAGGTTCAAGTTGTTGTTCCACACACAGAAACACACAATTTCTTCAGAAAAAAACATAAAAGCTTCAAAACAAACATCACTTTTCTTCAACAGTTCAACTCCGCTATCATAAATATAACTTTTTATAACTATTTTTATGTTATATTTACTGTATAATAATAAAATAACAGGGTGCAGTATGTAGATTCAGCCACATGATGGTGACAAAGTGCGGCAAAATAGGGCTTTCTCTCACTGAAGACATTTTAAAGTTGTCACAGTAAGAAAAACACGTGGAAGTAATTAAATAAAATATTCAGCTGCTTCAGTTTCAGGGTCCTGGCGTATGAGTAGATCAGATCCCTCGGAGAAGTCAACGACAAGTCAAAATGTCTGCTGTCAGGAAGATCTGCATGCATGATAGAGCAACACTTTTTTTTTTCCTTCAAACAAATGTCAACAGCTGTGGATTCACGTGTGTTCTAGTAAATGACCTGACTTTGTTTATTATCACTTAATCACTTAAACAACAAGAGCTTTTGCCAGCCCAGCCACTTTGTAAACCCATGTCCTGTTGACCTACATCTGTACACACCCTACCTAACCACATACATGAGATTCTTGTACTCCACCACATTTAAGAAGCGTTGCATTGAAATATTGTATTTTCTGTGTAAGATTTTCCACAGAAAACTGTATGATGACCCTATAAAATACAATGCATTGCTTTACTATTAACCAGTCCAGTAGTGTATGAAGTAGGCTACATAAAATTGTCTGTACTTTGACAAATCATAGCATTTACAAGCTTTATTCAGCACATTACTTTTATTAATAATAAAGTGCTTGACTAAAGTGACTTTTTTTTCAGGACTGTCAAACATATGAGACCCAGCAACCAGCAAACCAGCAGAGTCAACCCAGCCCACTGAATAACTCTGCAAAGAGTGGAAACTGCATTAGTAACTTCCGTGAACAAGCTTTTTCTGTAATTTGCATCAATAAAATGTAACGTTTAACAAAATATACTGAACATTGTGCAAAATATTGTCAATCATCAGCTAAGTTACAACATACATGTGACTACAATGTCACAATTAAAACTGGACTGCCCCACTTGAGATCAAATTGGGCTGTACATGAACTACAATGACACCCCTGGACTAGTATTAGTGAAGGATCTGAGTACTTCTTCCTCCACAAATGACTTGAATCTAAAACAAGAAACCACACAGGAAGCCAACAAAGTGACAGTGCAGACATTTGTTCGTCCCCAATGCATCACTGAACAACTGCCACATGTTCTTTTGAGTGATTCACTCGCGCGTGAAGTTTAAGCGCTCGACGCCTGTTTACCGTCTGGATATACAAGCAGTAAAATGAGCGACAGAAGAATAGAGGAGAGGGATGAGATGTCTGCAGGACAGCGCTCTGTCTTCCTTTGAGTCTTCTGCACCGTGGCTCCTCTTTTGTCCCTCCTTGCCACGCCTCCAGGGGTCGTCTTGGCAACATGTTTTACTGCTGGCAGCCATATAAATACAGCATTGGCTCCTAAACTAGGAAAGCTGTACACAGCAATAGTCAATGCCAAGGACACAGTGAACAAGGAGGCTTCAGCTTCAAATATAAGAGGTACACAAGGGAACGCAATGTATTTTTAGTGGATATTAGTGGATATAATTGTGTTAGAGGTGTGTAATTATTTTGTCATATGCAAGATGGACTGAAAAAATTAGAAACTTCTGACTTCTGTTTGTTGTATTTTTCAGCCCAGCATGGATGAAAACATGCACCCGAATAAGCAGATGGATGAAGCTGAGTCTCTTCATGACAGGAGGAGGGAAGACGGTCTCCTCAACATGTTGACTGAAACTATTCGAGGGCTTGAAGCTGTCAGACACTGCAGAGATGGTGGGACGGTGGGTGGAAGGAGATGCGCAGGAGAAGAACCAGGAGAGGAAACTCGGAGACGGAGTGAAGAAGGGACGCTCGGTACAGCGGAAGATGGGAAGGAGGATGAAGAGACGGGAAGAAATGCTGATGGAGAGCGGGAGGAGAAAGAGTGCGAGCAGAAAGTTCTGGGAGTGCTGAGGGAGCTGAGTGTTTTTCATTCAGACAGAGTGACAGCATGGAGAGAAGTTCTCAGAGAATGTGCCCACATGTTTGACAAGTCTCCACCAGGGGGCAGCGACCAGCAACGTCCATCTACAGCAGGTGAGAAGCCTTTATGAGAAGGTTTAAAGAACTATCAAAGGCTCAGCACAGCCGAAATTCTGAAGTTGAAACATTGGAAACAGTTAAAACATCTTAATACTTTGAGGCTTTGAAGTGACATACAGTGCAAAGTGGAAGCAGTTAAAATTGGAGGCAGGAGAGGAAGTTGAAGTGTCAGTTAAAGTTGCAGAGTGAACGGAAAGGTTAAAAAGTAGCTCAAGTGTCAATGGGAAGTCAAATGTGAGAAGTTTAAGTGCTGTTGAAGCACTGTGAAGGAGGATTAAACCATGTTTGTACAAGCTGAGAGAGCCAGTAAATACAATTACTGAAAAGAGTTAGGGACATGATTAATTACTGTATAAAATTCACCAACACTGCTATTTGTCTTTTGTGTTTCAGATACAGAATGTGAAATCAGACCTTGTTCAGACTCCTTCAGTGATATTTGGAGGAGTGTTGGGGAGCAAATACAGAACGTTGTAGACAAACTGAACACAATCACAACTAAGCTGGACGAAGAAATCCTCAAATCGTGTGCAGAGGAGGTCTCAACCGTGGAGGCAGCACTTCAGGAGACCAGAGAACCTCAAGCTGATCGCCTAAACTCCAACGATCCCCTCGAATTTGAATCTGGGCTTCAACAGAACATTGAAGATGGAGACGATCAAAATCAAATGATGGCATCAACAGACAATGAGCAAACATCAGACTCCAGAGTCAACGGTTCTGACTGGAAAGAATTAGTGGTGAACGGTCAAGGGAGTGATAATGAGGGCCGTGTTTCTCCAGAGAGTCGGACAGATTTCCTGGAGGAGACGAATGAAAATGACAAGAACAAAGAGGAGACAAACAAAGAATGGATTACAGTCGGGTAAGTTGATGAAATCATCACCTTTTTGTCCCTGTTACGAGTTTTCTCCTTTTGTCTCCCATATATTTAACATCTTTGGAAACTTTATGAACTGTACTACAATTTAAAATACCGTTTAGTCGCTTTGAACTTCGTTTGGCTGCACAGCATGAGATAGAACATTAAAATATCATTCCACTTGTTTATTTGGACAGTAAAGTGGTGAATTTTGCTACCACCTGTGCCGACAGCATAAATGCTATTTAACATAATGGGGTTTTAAAGGCAGTAAAAGATGCGGCTTGTGAGTCTGAGACGAGATTCGTTTCCTTCTCGTTTCTCGTGCTCGCTGATACAGAAGCAAACTCTCGGCTACGGTTTATCACAAGGTGAGCGCATTTGTGACCGCCTGACTTCCCCTGCAGCCGGCTATTTCCTGCAGTTTGCTCTCAGGTCAATGCTCATATTTGTCCCGAAAGCCAAACAAATCAGGAAAAATTCAGATCAGAAGAAGAGGCCCGAGTCTGGGAGAAGCTGATATGGAAATGTGCGCGCTCAAGCATCTCGGAAATACTTGAAATGTTTGTGCTTTTTTGCTATGAGATGTAGCTTCTAGATGACAAACAATATTCTTGATACTAAGAGCAAGCGTTGTCAATGATCCATGGAGCAAAAATATCATTTGAAGCAGAATGTTTCAATCATGAGCTTTGTATCTGTGTACACATTATTCCTAGGCTCACTGGTCAGCAGGACGACAGCCCTTCAGATGTACCAGACGCGTGTTTTATCAGAGCACCTATGGGCGTAGCTGAAGTCCTGCATTGCGAGGTGGCCGACGCCCTGAGCTGCCTGATGGTGACCGGCTCGGAGGAGCTGGTCAGCAGAGTGATCAGGGTCAAAGTTCAGGACGGAGTTAACGTTCACTTCCCGGTGACCGTGGTGGTGCCTTTCTGCACACGTTACCGAGGCAACTACAGGGATGTCGCTGTGAAGATAGTGGACGGGGAGAGGAGGGCAAGCTACATCACTCCTGTAACAACAGAGGGCACGTATGGAGGGCAGAGGGTAAGGGTCATTTGTCATCAAGCTTCCTCATCAAGGTATTTGTACGAGGAGATTTACATTTTGTGCAAAAATGGACGAAGTTATACATTTGTCGTCCTGCACCTCGTAGGCATTAATCCAATACAATTACATTTTATTTATGTAGCACCAAATCATTATCTCATGACACTTTCCATACAGAGAAGATCTAGACTGTACTCTTACTATTATAATATCATCTACAAGGACCCAACAAATCCACCATGAGCATGCACTTGGTGACGGTGGCGATGCAGAAACCTCCAAGCTCATTGGTGGACGGTCATCCGCCACGACCGGTTGAGTTAAAGAGAGAAGAGCTCAGTGCATCATGGGAAGTCCAGTCTAGTCCTATAGCAGCATAACTAAGGGATGACCTAAGCCAGCCCTAACTATAAGCTCTATCAAAAAGGAAAGTTGTGAGCCGAGTCTTAAAAGAGTTGACGTTGTCTGCCTCGACCTTTGGATATGACTTGACAACAGGTCGGCTCATAGAGCTCTTCGGCTCAGCTACAAGCCAGAAAGTTAATATTATGCTTGCAAAATACAAAGTCAGTTGTATTTTACAACTGTTTTATTTGTGGATTTACAAATGATTCAAATACTTTGGCCAAAACAGACGATTTCATTTATGTTTTGCTCTATCAGGGCTCATTCGCAGAGGTGAGGGTGTACTCCCTGGGCCTGTTTGCAGTTGTTTCCTGTCTAAAAAGAGAAAATTACACAGTTCCAACAAAGGGTTTGTCACTCAAGCTCACCATGGACCCACGAATCTGTCTGAACTACCTCCCGGGATCCTTCACTGCTCCAGTAATGGCACAAACCACGGTATGGAGACGATTATTTGATCACTATCCGCCTGTCTCCCACTTTACTTTTAACACAAGCGTGTTGTAACAGCAACCACAGGTTTACTCAACTGATTTGTTCTGTTGCGAAGGCTGTTTGGTATCTCTGAAATCAAGCCTTTCATAATCAAAACACTGAAATTGTTCCAGAAATTAGATCAAAACCGAGACATGGTAAGCGAGAGAAGGACATGAAAAGCAGGTGAGAGAAGCAGAAACAGACAGACTGTTTAAAATTCACAGACTTGAGTTGTCACAGATGTTCACTGCAGGAAAAATGAACAGCTGTGGCCGATATTCGAATTGGCTTCTGAGTCCAATCATCTGTGAACTAACTTCACCACAGCAGTTTGTCGCTTGATCTTACGTCAAAAACCAACAGCTCCCACTCTGCATGTCCCTCTTTGATAAACCAGCACGCTGCTGGCAAAACAAAAGTGTGGGAAAGAAATGTTTTCACATCGCACGAGCATCTCTGCCGAAATGTTGCAGAACAGCTGTTCCCTCGTATGCCTTCAGATCCAGCCCATAGACGCTGCTGTTCTGGCTGCCGTCAAGTCCAGAGGTGATTCCTATCGCTTGGTGGTGTCGACAAGCCCACTGCTCTACCTCACCCATCCAACCTCTCAGCCCCTGAGGAGACCCCTCACCCTCACCCTCCCCTGCCCTCCGAACCCTGAAAAGAAGAGGAGGGAGGAACAAGATCATCAAACTCGGCCTGTTAGTGTCTCTCCACCGTGGGATCAAGCTTCTTCCCACAGAAGGAGGTGAGTTAAGTGTGGCCTCTAATATGTGTATGAATTTCTATTTAACTGAGGATCCAGGTATCAGAAAATGAGTGGCCTGATATATAGAAGACAGCTACAAGTTTATGTGGAGCATGCTAACAATATCCAAACAGGAATATCAACTATGGCATGGATTCTACGGAAGTCGAGAGTTGCCGTGCTTGTATTTATTTTTTTAGTGTCATAATCGTAAGATCACAAGATAATTGTTTCATAATGTCGAGGTAACAAAGCTGTTTTTCTTGTGGTAATGGATTAATCCATCCCAGTATCTCAAGAAAACAAATATTTGTCACGATTTCTTGAGAAAAAAAAACTTTTGTCACTGAAGTGGACTCACCTGTGAAGTTGCAGCCGGGCTAGACTTCAACTGAAATGACAAGGACTTATCTGAATATCTCTAACATAAAGGTGAAATCCAGTTTCTGCCAGTTAAACCTTTATGGAAGCACAGTCTGATGTGTAATCTGACATTTTCAGCTTAAATCAGTTGCTACAGTTGTGTAAGTAAGTAAAATACAGAAACAACATTTTGTTTTCTCATGATAACAGGATGATTATCTCATAATCCCAGATTAACAAAGCTATTTTTTCAATTGAGATAACTAAATAATTAACTCGTAATAACAGCATTAAAAAAAACATAAACGCAAGCACAGCCATTTTTGGCTTCCGTAGATTCGCACGACATAATTGTTGCCAGACAAGGACTCTCAAAAATTCGGTATGAATTGTAAAAACTTTGGTGATCTGCTGACTTTTCATCAGGTCTAAATAAATCAAAGCACCGCTGTGCCACTAGTCGTGTTATAAAGGAAGGCATGTTTTGTTTTTAATGTGTCTGTCAGGATTCTGGGTGTCTCTGTGAAGTCTAAGGAGATGTCCAACGAGCTGCTGATTGTTCTGGGTTCAAGAGACAAGCAGTGGAGCGTCCTGGATAAAGTCACAGTCAGGAACCAGCTAAACAGACTGGTGTCGTTTGAGCTGACAGAGAACTTTGACAGGTTTGCAACACGTCGTCTTCTTTTCAAATGATTAATAATGCAAATTTAAATGGCTATGATGATCGAGAACTTTATTCAAGCGGTTGATCCAAAGGCATTTACAGGAAATGGAACCAAATAGAATTCAAGAAAGATAAATACACATCGTACATTACTAATAAAGAAAAAACTAATGAAGAAAAGTATGTTTGAGCTGCTTCCTTGAAATATAAATAGACTGAGTTGATTGTGGTGCTGATGATATTCAATTATGTCCTCGATCTTGGCTGGAACACGTCAGGTTTCTCCTACAGTTTTACGGCAACAGCAGCTCAGATATACAGTACATATTTAGGGCCAAGCCTACATAGTACTTTGTAGACAAATATCAGAATGGTAGATTCAATTCAAAGCTTGCAGGGAGGCAAGAGAAAAGGTAATATGGTTTTCTGATCTTGTTAGCAGCCTTGCTGCAGTGCTCTGGACTGGTCGGAGGCTGCAAAATGGAGCTCGGGTGAAAATTAGATATGAAAGCCTGGATGGGATATACACAAAAAAAGGGTCCATATTTTTAGAAATGATTCTGGGTTGAAGCACAGATATTTTATTTTCTCTCACCTGTAACCGCTGGCTGTGATAAAAGCCTTTTTAAAATATTTATTTGTGATGATTTGTGTGACTGCAGCACTCAGTGGAGATGCTGCTTTACCCTCCAGCCTAAACAGATCACAGCACAAACTGCAAAGTAAGGCAGAAACATCCAAAGGAAGACCACGGACAGCACAGACAAACCCAGGGTCAGACTCGTGGGCTCATTTGTTGTATTATTGATGTCCGATCCGGTGCTGATTTCTCCAGTTTGTCCACCCAGTAAAAGAAAAACCTGAAAAAAGAAGAGTCTTAACAGTGTCCGACAGGTAGTCGCGTTGCCAAACTGTCATAAACTTACCACATCTCCTTGAGCTTGTGCGTTGCTGCTAAAGTTGATCAACCACCGGAGTTGATTTGAAGGATTGTTGTCTCCTATGCACAGCGTGAGGACGGGCTGGCTGCTTGCACCACAAATGAGGATGTAATAAATCCTGCATCTGACCACAGAACAGAAAATACTCTCAGACAATCGCTGACGAATTGAAGTGAAACTGAAACAGTTCATTCGATTATGTACCTTCCCGTCGAGATGCAGTTAGTGGAGGTCGACTCCAGGTTTGTTTGCTCCTGGGGGGACGCGGGGAACCAGCATAAAACCTTGAACTCATGAGGTCCTTGAAGTGTTTTTGTTGTCATATCGAGGAGGCTCTTGAAACTGGAACACACACAGAGGACAGTAAACAGTATTTGATGAAGACAGGACTGGAATATGCCCCCCAAAAAAATATATTTTTAAGAGTAACTTGAACTCCTTTCAGCACCTGTCAGTGAAATGTAGCCTTTTTAGTTTTCGTTTTACCACAGAGTTAGCCTGCAACATACAGAAAACAACATTAGAATATAATGTGAGGTTCATTTTAATGTAATTTATAATAAATCAGTTAATGCACAGGCAATTAAGTGATATCGCCATAGTTAAAATCCTCAGTCCTCTTTGTCCGAGATTTTAAAATGTGTGCCTTCAATGTCAAGACCAATCTCAAGACCAATTTTGAGTGCTACTACGCGGTTGAACAGAGGTTTTCTCACTGCATGTATCTGGTACCGGAGGCCCATGAGCCCGATGAGGGTGTTCGAGAGACGCAGCAGGTTAGTGGGATTCTGGGCCGTCCTCACAGCCGCATCCACACACTGACCACCAGCAGTGACCGTCATCAGGAGTCCTCCCACAACGTAGAGCAGGGAGAAAACGTTGCCCCTGTTCACCACGAGAAACATAAAGTTAGAGGTTTTGGATTTACATGTTTTGAGGGCAAGAGTTTAAAATCGTGGTTTCTTACTTGTGGACAGTTAGCTCCGGTGGAAACTTCAACATGACGGAGTTTGATGTGTGAGGGAACAACTCTGGAGATGCTGGAGTAGGAAACATGCTTATGCAAGATCATATAACTTAACAATACATGTTATGTTTTTTGTATTTAAGATATTGGAATGTGTTTTTTTTAAGCATTTTTTAATTTGTTTTATTTGCATTGGATCTTGTACAATATTAATCATAAATCTTACCATTTGATTTACTGTATTAGAGTTAGATTAAAGCTCGTTTTCATCAGAGGTCACATATTTATTAAAAAACAGAAAAGCAACTACAAAATGATACATTTCTTTCTACAGATTTTTTTATCACAGCATCTTCTTTACTTTGCCACAGTGTCATATTTTATGGCAAAACCTTCATTTAAACAGTGTTTATACAGGGAGTTTATGCAGTATTAAGTAATATTTTATATTAGAAACTGCTAATTGTACGGTAAAACTAATATTTCAAAAATCTTTATTTTATATTGTGTTTATATGGTACTTTCATGTAAATTATGTGGCAACACAGCGTTTCTCTTGATGAAAAAAGGTTTTTATACAGTGAAATGACAAGAAATCAACAGTATTAATATCCTTTTACCATAAAATTCGAAAAATTAATATCATATATATTACTACAATCACAGTGATATGTATTTCTGTAAGATTCTACAATATGTTTAATAGAAATAAGGTAAAATATCAGAGTAGACAAACAGTCACAAACATCACAAAGTACTCACCACTCATGTAACTACTTTTCTCCGGGGAGTTTGATGTTAAGAGTACATCCTCTCATGTAGACATGTTCAGTGCGTGATAAGAAATGTGGAACACTACGACTAACCAGACTCAGGGCAGGCTTAACTTTACACAAGGGATTTACAGAAAGGCAGTATGGATGAAGGGGGAGCCTAAATGCTTTGAATTCCAGGCTTTAACATTTTTAGTACAAGGTAAAAATGTTAAGTAATCTCTAGTTTTTAGTCTAAAAATAAGTTGTATTGGGTGGATTCTTATTATTTCTCTGTAATTCTCTTCGTCTTTCTTATCTAAAGCAGCTTCCCCAGGAGATAATATATGTACAGTAGGTAATATGAATTCTTTATTCTGTCTTTAAGTATATTAAATCTGTATTCAGGCCGGCAACAATCTAATCTCTCTGCCGAGCTCCACTTCTTAACTTTCCTCCCGTCTCTCCTCTCAGGCTGCTGGTGGTGCGTCTCCTCTCTCCACTGCAGCCTTGCCGTCTCACCTCCCTGGCGGAGGAGCTGGAGGAGTCGGTCTGCTGCCACGCTGTCACCGTCGTCCTCCAGCGTAGACAGGACGAGCCTCACGTCGTCTTGGTGGCTGCTCTGCCCAGCAGGGATCTCAGCTGGGAGCTGTCCAAACTGAGAACCCGGGGCTACGCCGGCCTCCCAGAAGAGACCTCGACGGAGATCTCCATGTGTGAAGGAGACCAGCTTCTCCTCCGGTTCAGCGGCAACATCACCTCCACAGGTAAGCTGACAAAAAAGATAAATAGAGTACAAATGAGTGGCCCTCCAGATGCAAACGTTAGGATCTTTCTCCTGGTTTCAGTTAGTCTGATGACCTTACATGATCTGTAATTTGTTCTGAGGGTCCCTTGACCGATATATTTACTTCCTTGTCACTTTCTTTTCACATACATGCAATAAATTGAACCTTTTTCCGACTTCTTTTTCCACTTTTTGACCATGTTAGCTCAGTTCTAGGGATCGATGTGTCTCACTTTCTCGCCACAACTTTGGTCAAGACACGTAGTCATGCAATTTGGTGATCCCCTGACTTCTCCTTCAAGCACCACGAGCAGTTTTTAATATCTCAACATGGATTGGCACACAAAAGAACTTGTAGACATTCATGTCTATATGCAAGATCAGATTAAATTAGGATGGTTCTGTAGATGCTAACATCATTTCAGTGGTCAGATGCTTTTCTTTGGCGGGTACAGTGTGTTTGCCATGTTCATCATCTTGGTTTAGCATGTGAGTATGCATGTTTGACATTTTAACATGGGGGCTTATGTTGACTGACTCGTTCTGCAGCCAGCTTCAAGTGGATGTTTGAGGAACTGGATTTCACAGCCATGAAAGTTGACAATCGGGCTACACACCCCCAACTTGAGAAGTTTGGTTACATTTGCTTATTCAAAAAGCCGGAATAAGATAAAATATGATATGCAAAGTTGGGGGTTTGGTATTCTAGCAACCTGCTGTCATCCATGCAAATCTTATACGAACCTGCACTCTGGGCTTCATAGAGGCACAAAGAAAGTACAGCGGTGACAGATGTAATTAAACAAAACAGGTTTGTCTCCCTGCTGCTTGTTGACGCGTACCTTAATGCAACAGATCATATAATAAGTTGAATGAGTTATTAATGTTTGCACAAGCAGAATGTATACAATCTCTTGGTTTGTTTGTGCTGATACCGTCCTCCAAGCTACAGTGTGTTATGTTTCACATACAGGAACTCAAAACAATGTCCCACGAGATCGGATCACCTTCCACAGTCAGCAGAAGAATCACCTCTTGGTGCAGCTAACAGAAGTGGATCCATTTGGGAACTACAGCTCCCCTCACTACAAAGGCACAGCCATGTTTTATAAGGTGACCAGAGGTCAGCTGGAGTGGCGAGGTGACAAACGAGTCTCGATGGACACGAAGCCCCTGGGAGATCCCGTCTGTAAGCTGTCTCTGACTTTACCCAAGGTGAAGAGGCATTCACGAGGAATTAGAACGTCGACCTTCACAATAAAAGACTACTCTAACATTTTATTCTGTTTCATTTCAGAAAGTGAGAACCATCAATAGGCCCATCATAGCGAGGGTGAAGTTCTGTGAGGAGACAGGTGGGTGACACATCTTTTTATCCATCTTTCATTCACTAGAATTTCAATGAAAATGCTTTTAGGGCCATGCAAAATCCACTGTAGTGACATCTTTAGTGTGAAGTCTTCATTGCTACTCATCACTTTTACATTGTAAGGACACTGAGATAACTCAATATTTCCATTTAGAGCAATAATGAATATACAGCAAGATTATATTTTTGCTTGTTAAGTCACTCAGTGCATCATATTTAGGTTCAGTTTTAAGGTTAGGTGCATTTTCACGACTTTTCCCTTGAGAATATTTCACTTCCTGCCCTTCTATTTACTTGACTACATTTATCTAGCAGCTGTTTCTACTGGTTACTTTGCACATTTGAGTATTTTTACATACAAAAATGTATGAAAATATTTTTCAGGATTCAAGAGTAAACAATAAATAATCTCCTTAATAGGAATAAACATGTCTCTTGCGTAAACTGCCTGTAGTTGAACAGAGTTGGCTGCTGAAATAGTGATACATGGAGGTGGTACATGGTGTAAAAAGTTTGACTGAAACGTGTCAGATGAGTTCAGAAAATGACATGACTAACTTTGAAACACTCTGAGCGAGATGAATTCATCTCTATCTCTCTGCTCAGGGTGGCCTCAGCGTGTCATCGAGCCGCCCTTTAAGGACCGCCCACAAAATCCTGCACTGAAAACTGGTGAAAAACTCTTTAACTCTTTATCTCATGCCCTCCCTTCAGATTCCCTGTCAGACTCTCTTCTTCTCTGGCTGTCTGGGGAGCTTTCAGAGGAGGAGGTGGCCCTTCTGATCCTCTCTCTGCGTCTCCGTCGTAGCGCCGCTCAGCTGGTGAAGCTCCGGGCCGGGGACAGCCTGTCCACACAGGCCTTCCATGTCCTCGCCATGTGGAGAAGAGGGCTGCCCACTATCACAAACCAACCCAAGGCCTCTCAGCTGGCTCACTGCTTAGCCAAGAGTGGCAGGCCGGACCTGGCCAGAGAGCTGCTGCTGCGGCAGGCTGCAACCACCAGGCAGGGCTCAATAAGACAAGGAAGCTTAAAAAGTAGAAACCACACTGATTTTTAATGCTACTTTGTGTGTGTGTGCCAAATTAGTTAGTGGTAGTGTTTTGTTTGATCCACAAGGGGTCAGCATTGGACTGTGAGATGCCGTGCTCTCTTCCAGAGTCGAATATGTCTATGAGTGTCGACTGAGTCAACAAATGAGCCATTTTTAGAGGTCCGATGAAGAAAAGATGACAACTATCTGAAAAGGTGAATCTAATTTTGTAAAGCAAATGTTTAAACTGCTGTTCGGTCCAGTTAATTGTCTCATGACCTCTTATATTTGTGTTGTGACCCCTTGGTGAGAAGGGAAAGGGATCCCCAACCCAAGGCTGGGAATTTCTAAGCATTTCTTGCAACATACGTGAAGCAAGAAGAGCTGTAGATCACCACGTAAGACACTGAGTTTAGACAATCAAGGTCAGATGTTACAACGTTTAGTTAGTTTCAACACCTTACCTCATATTATGTCGTCTAACGTAATAAATGTCAACAATCTGACTCTAGAGACAGGCGGAAAGAAATAAAAAAACAAAGTTAGGTCCATAGTTGTCTTTGTATGAAGTGTAGATACCTAAACTCTCCCCAAACACTCGCTGTATTGAGCTTTCTCAGGTTATTTTGACATTTAAAGTCTGAAGTGTTGGGTTAGGCATTAATCTCTGACATCGGCTTCACATTCTGACTTTATTTTGTCGTTTGGCTCCACAGACAGGTAGGTGATTTACTCCACCAGTCAGCCATCTCTTCTCTCTGTGTAAACAAACGCTGACACTGAGCTGCGACCTCTCTTCAGCTCGCTGACACAGAGTCCTCTTCGAGACTTGACAGCGTCTGATTGGATAACGAAGGCTTGTTTCTCAGCATATACATGTGATTTGTGTCTATTATTTTTTATATCTTTACCATTAAAGTGAAAAATGTTGACGTGTATTTGTGCAAAGTGTTTCTGGGCTTCAAGCATCTTCGAGTTTTCAAACATCTTACATGATCTTCACCATCACATGGACTTCTCCCTTCTCCCATGGACTGTCAAATCATGTCGGATCATGTTGCCTCAATTGCTTGGTTAAGCCACTTTGCACTTTACAACATAAGAACCTAACCCAACATGCTACCCAACTCCTGACACAAACTGTGGTCATCTCGCGACTCGATTGCTGTAAGGCCCTCCTGACAGGGCTCCCAGCCTGCACAGTGAAACCCTTTCAGATGATCCAGAACACGATGACGTGCCTGGTTGCCAATCAACCCAAAAGGTCGCTGCTCAGCAAGCTAATACTTGCCTACAAAGTAGTCTCCAGTTCTCCACCTACCTCCTTGAATACCCACATACAGGCATCTGTTACCTCCCAACTGGTTCAGATATACGTGACTTTCAAGGCGTTGATTTTTCACGGGTTCTTAACGTGTAAACAACATTTATTTGGACTGGCTAGCTTTCCATACCCAACAGTTGTGCACAGGGCAATCCAAACTTTTCTTGTCTGTTGTTCCTTGTTGGTGGAACGTCTTACCAGTTCCTACCAGAACAGGGGCGTCTCTCTCTAGCTTCAAAAACCTCCTGAAGATCTCCAGCTCTTAAGAGAGGACCTCCTCTCCAACACTACCAACAACTGGACATGATAAATCTATCCCCCTCTACAACTGTCACTTGATACTATGTGAGTAGTACTTATTGCTTCCTGTTGCACTGTACCTTGATTGTTTCTCTTTTTCTAGGTCAAGCTAATGATGTTAAATAAGTTCACACTTCAGGTGACGGTAGCAGTTTTGTTTTGTTGAGGCTCCAAAACTACTTTAAAAAAAATGAAAAAAGGTCATCTCCATACATTCAGCACCATGGACAGGTCCGACCGTCAAATGCATGGAGAGTGTGTATTTTCAGAGCGACGGGGTTTCTGTTTTTTTGTTTTTCGGGATAACAGGCTGTCGAACAAATGGACATTCTGTCCAGTGGGACATTTTCCCGGACTATTGGGGTTTTGGAAATAATGAGCCGTTGGAACGATGTCATGGCACCAACTCCGTGACCATCTCCTGCTGACAGTCAAATGTTTTCCGCTGATTCATTTCTAGGCTAGAACTCTGTAAAAGAGTCCCTCGAGGACAGAATAGGGAGATACATAAAACATGCATGTGTTAAGCAAATATTCAACATCCGCAAAAGTTGATGATCCATAAAAATACAGAAAGAGGATTGTTCTTGTATTTTCTTTACTGTAATCCTCACAAATGTAGTTAGCTAACAAAATCTACTATATTGTTATACTGTTTTCTTCATTTAGCTCATTTAAAAAAAGGGAAACAATCAAGGTACAATGGGCAGGCCAACGTTACGGGAGCCAATGTTACCTCAATCAGCTCATAAAATAAAACTAGAAATGAGAAGCCTGCTATTCTCTAAGTCTCGTAACATCTGGGACCTGTTGGCTTAAAAGTTACAAACAATTTTCATGGTTATTCTGCCACCATTATCACTGTAAACTGCATGTGCCCTGCAAAAACTGGAGCTTCACAGCTACAGCTAAAGTAACTAAGAGGGTCTTAAAAGCTGATCGAGGTATCAGAGATGATCAAAAAGCTCCAGAACGGCGACTTGTGGTGAAATTGATTTCTTAATAGCATTTTGCAACGTCAAGGACAAACGTAAACCTCGTCTTTTAAGTGGATAAGAAGTCTTTAAGTGCTCAGAAAAACAGAAATTTGAACATCAATAATTTCTTGACTGAGCCAGTTTCGTCTTCAAAGATTGCGAGGCCGCTCCACTAGATAGACCTTGTGGTGAATAACCAGCTCTTAGTTGTAGCTGCTTTATGTAGCACTCCGATGATAACTACATTGTGGGTAGCAGAAGTGTCTTTTCTTTGTCTATTACATCCGTCTTCAGAGCTCCACGCTCCAGCTGTGTGACATTCTGCAGGCCCTGAGCTGAAGCAGAGGGATAATGATAGATGCCATGTGCTCAGGTGGGGGGTAGGCGACTGCCTGTGGAGACGGAGAAGACCACCCCGTGCTTCAAACAGGGGTGGTGGTTAATGAAGTACGAAATGGTAACAGGTGGAACTGATGGATTAAACAGGATGATCGCCCGTGCTCCTTCTCTGTCACATCCTGACAAAATCCGTCTCCTCTACTCATTAACCTTTTCTCTTCCTGCCCTTCTATTGTTCCTCCGCTACACACTTCGATGCAAACACTTTACAATCATTCTTTGCTATTATCTCCCTTCGGTGTGTTTCTAAAGGACATGTGGGGCATCACTATCAGGAGTTTTGTGCCTCGAGTGAGCACGCCAGAGGGGGGTATCATTAGTCTGGCATAGGGCCATCAAACCCGCACACACACACACACATTGAGGGCCTTTCTAGAGGTAAATGTCACAGAGGGGGCTCCCATGGTGCCAGGAAATCGTTTCCTCTCTCATTTTGCATCCCTTCTCTCCCTCGCTACATTATTGAAAAGGCCACGCAGCAAGGCACTCTGGGAGGTGGCCCGTCGTCCAGCAGGGGGGGGGGCTGATGAGGTGACGAATTCCCACGGAGTGCCAGCGTAGACGGTTTCTGATTAAAACCTCGTCTGTTTCATCATTCATTTCATCATCCGGGTGCTTGGACTGTTTTATTTTATTTCCTCTCTTTGCAGGAATCCCCTCTGCCTTGATCAGTCGCTGTCAAGGTAAAAACAGTCCGAGGTGATTGAGATGCAGAAACAGTCATGAATGAACATATTCACTGTCACAGCTCATCCTTGAGAGCTATCAGACCGTGGCGTTCACATCTGGTGTGAATACAGACTCCTTTCCCCCCCTCCCTCGCATGAAAATGTGTGATTTGTTGTTAAATTGGCTGTTAGTATAAAAGTGTAGCGACTGGGAAGGCCACATTAGTTATGCCAGTCTATCTGTTTAGCTTAATGGCTGATTATTCTTGATCCAAGGCTGGTTTAATTTCTTGTTTACTCATTTAGGCAATCTTAAAAACCATACCGCCTCACAGTAATTTAGATCTAAGCGCAGCTGAATCCTCATAAAGATTCTGAAAAAAAACTAATTTAATGTCTCCAAGCAAGCGCAATCAATGTCATGCACACACAGAAAAAAAGAAGTCAACAAATGCAATAAAGCGTTTAACTTTTTATTGCCAAGTTCAATGAGAAGATTATACCACACACATACCAGCACCTCTAAAGCTCACTGTGTCTCACTCATAAGGCTAATTAATTGCTTGCAGTAGCTTCATACCAAGCGGCAACCTCCGTGGCTGTGAAGTGAAGCCAAAAACTGCAGTTCCTCAAACGTCCACTGGAGGCTGGCTCCAGACCGACTCAGTCTCCATAAGTCCCCATGTCCAAATGTCCAACTTCACAGCAGAAATAAACATATTTACAGCCTGGTACAAAAAATAGTTTTGGTCTCTGTAGCTAATTTTCCCGTTCATGACAACTGTGCTGAGTCTGAATTGTTATATAATTTACCCATTCAAATATATTAAGGCTTAAAGTTATGTATAATTAACAGCGTGGACACTTTGAGGCATCAGGTCTGTTGAGAGGCAGGAATGCCAACACAGATTTTGAGCTTCAAAACGGCTCTTCAGAAACCTGTACTGTCGGTAGTTCATGCTGACATGAAAGTGGTATCAATTGTCAACTCGTTTTTACAGCGTCAAATCATAACAGGCACTTTCCACATAGTGAGTGAAAAAAAAATGGAGACAGCTCCCGAGTGGCTGCTCATTCATACAAAAAACAAGGATGGATCAAATCTCAGGGGTGATTCTCTCCGACTCACACCATGACCCTGACTGTGTGTGTCCATGTGTGTGTTTGTGTAACGCACACTCTGATAATAGACAGAGTGAGAGAGTGAGACCTGTCAGGTGTACGGCTCAGTGGCCCATGACAAACTCTTCATTTGTTCCTCATTTCACTGGCAGCTGGTCTGAGCGTCCGTGGCCTGAAAGGACCAGAGTCCCCGTCGCCACGAGCAGACCCTGAGGAAAATATTTTAAGATAGAATCAATATTTCTTTACCAGCAATAGATCACAAGACTTCCTTCATCCACAGAGCGTTAAAGGATCTTTCTGCTCATTGATTTGGTTTTACGGCTCCAACTTTTTCTGATAAGATTCACTGTCAATGCTTTTTCAAAGTTAGCAACCAGCTGGCGAGGAAGGTTGGAACTAAAACACCAGGCTGTAAACATGTTTATTTCTGCTGTGAAGTTGGACATTTGAACATGGGGACTTATGGAGACTGACTTGTTCTGTAGCCAGCCTCAAGTGGACGTTTGAGGAACTGCAGCACTTATGCACTGGCCTCCCTTCGCAGTCACGGTCGGTTATTATTTCTCTCAATTTCGACTACATTCATAACCGACACCTGTCACATAACTACAACAACAGCAGCAGCAGCAGCCGTCCTTTTTTTAATCAAAACGAATCGACAACGCAGCAGGGAGCTCAGCCTTAGAGTCTGGGACAAAGATATGAAAGGCCATTGTTGAGAGTTTTATATAATGCCAAGTTTTTTTAAAGATAAGCCAGTTCTTTTCTCAAGGAATTTGGGGTTTGTGATTTCAACAGCTAAATTCAAGTGGAGTTGCTGTCCAGTTCGGTATTTGACAACATGCTGGCAAAGCTGGCAGCCACATTAATATAAACATAAAAAGATATCTTGTGATGTGGTACGTAATTCTGCAGCTGTGTGTCAGATGTGTTCTTTTGCTTCTGATGCATGAAAATGTCATTTTACCTCCTCCGGTTTACCTTCTTTTCACGTCGCACGCCGCTGCACATGAACACACGAACGCACAGGAAGACATCCGTGTCCTCACTGACCATTTTCTGCTGGATTGAAATTGGCATTGTTTACTCTGGAAATCCTCCCAAGATTGTGTGAGATGTGAAAAGGTGGAGGTGAAAAAAGGAGAAACGTGGGGGAAGGGCAGCAGGGGGCGAGGAGGTGTGAGAGGAGTGATGGACGGGCGAATAAACAGCGGAGAAGGGATGCGAAAAGAGAGGACGAGAAGGTGTGACATGATGGGAGAGGGTGAAACGTGAGGGGAGAGAAGGTGTAGCGACAGTGTGTCCACTGGTGTGTGAAACCGGCCTGACATCTGGAGTGTGTGTGTTTGTGTGTATGCAAGCGTGATTACAAGGCGGGGAGAGTCATGGAGACCGGCTCCATTTCTCCTTCACACGCAGGAAAAGACAAAAACACTTCTGGTTTGGCTGAGATGATTTCTTCAGGGTCAAAAAGTCACCCATCCGACGAGCATTGTGCAACCTATTCAAACTTATACATCCACTCAAACTACATAATCTGCTGCATGCATAAACACTGCGTGCAAACTACATAACGTAATGAATACATTCTATTTCAGACACCAGGAAAGCAAACTTTTTGTGAAAATATGCACCGTACATCCAGTTCAGTACGTCTTTCTCACTCAAAGAAGTAATTTTGCTCTCACAATAACACTCTGCTATGGTTTTAATCTCACAAAGCCTGCAGCTTCAGACACTTATGTACACATCCAGCAGACGCAGGACATCATTATGATTCATTTGGAGTCGTCTTCGTGTCCGTCTGTTGATGTAACGCCAATGTTCATTCTCTTTTAGCTCCATTTTGGGTCTCCACCAGCAAATCGGAAAAATATCTGGCTCTTTAGCTGCTAAATTTTCAACTATTTTCACAAACTAGTAGACGCTTTGTTCTGACTGAACTTTTTTTTTGCTGGAAACAGCTGCTTCCTATAGTAAAAATCGATGAGTGAACCAAAACACTCAAGTTGTGGCCCAAAAAAATCAAAACAATGAGTAGAAACGTGCTAAAAAACACTGACGTCAGGAGTTGATCACTTAACATTGTCATTTGAGCCATTGTTTATGGAAATACATTTATCCTAGCGGCTTCAAACCATGTGTTGAGGGCTGTTTTGTGTCGAGGCATGAGTCCTTTCCAAGAAGACAAAATTCACTGAGCAGCAGAAGGGAGAGACAGAAATCGAGGAGGTTGCTGGCATGAAAATGAAGACCTTCCTCTGTAAATCACGTTCTGTCTGATGCCCTCTGATCTCTTTTCTTCATGTCTTTGTCTTCCCTTCGCCTTCACCTGTCCATAATTAGCTGATCTCGGTTATGTCCCATGAGCCAGGCCAGGCGTTTCTGCATGCTGAGAGGTGCTGGGTATATATATATTCATATACACTGTACACAGCACAGAATATCGATTGCAAAAGTTCAGCCGTGTTGGTCATGGTCTAGAAAGAAAATACTGCATATTGCAAATTCTCAGAGACTGATTGGAATGGAGGAAGCTGTCTGCTTTTATGCGGGAACGTCTGACAACACAAAAATAAGATTCGAAAACCTGATAGAGCAGACGACAGATGATGTTTTTCTTTGCAGAGACATCACCAGCGCCTCTCATGTTTAACAACCAGCCGCCCTCTCTCCTCACGGATTCCACCCGTCCTCCTTTAGATGACCCTCACAGTCAAGTGGTCTCATTTCCCTTCAACCTGAAGTGTTGATGATGACGTGCATCACTTTCTGCAAAAAGTTTCTTTCTGTTTGCATCATATTGTTCCACTTTGAAGTGGATTTATGTCTCACTGAAGACACAATATTTGGGTCCATGTGAGCCTTCGGTTCATGGCAGTGGTCACCAACCATTTGAACATGACTCGTGTATGTAAGCCATGAACATGGTCACCAACCATTTGAACATGACTCGTGTATGTAAGCCATGAACACTAATAATACAGAATTTGTTCAATAAACACACACTGTAAAAAATGTTTTAAAAAAATAATTGTTTTTAACGGTAAAATTTTAAAGATAGGAGGATATAAGTACTGTTAATTTCACAGCTTTTTGTTCCATATTTTACCGTATAAATACATGTTTATTTCATCAAACGAAACACTGCTTTGTGTCGTATAATTGAGGAGAAAATACTGTATAAAATAAAAGGTTTTGCCATTAAATAAGACGGTGTTTTACTGTATATCGTCGAAGGCTTTATCTAATCCTTTTTACTGTTACTCTGAAACAGGAAAAATCAATTCAATCCCCCATCTAGTCGGACTTGTTGTTTTTCTAATTTCACAGTAAAAGGATTTTAGTATTAAACTTACATTTAAGGTTGCCGTTTTATTCCATATTTTACCGTATGAAAAGTTTTCTTTTCAACACAACAATGTCGTGTTTTGGCATTGAATCTGCAGTGTTTTACTGTATATCTTTATGTCATCTTGTGTTGTGCTGTTAACAATGAAGCGGAGGAAACTTGCTGCCGTTCGTCTGGTCCGTCTTGCCTGCTCACTTTAATTTCCCATTAGAAATAAAAGTTACAAGAGCTGTGCGGTTGTTTCACGACAGTATCGTGACCCGGTCAATCAGACAGAAGAGCGCCGTGTTCTAACATTTCCAGATTGTCTTGATCAACAAAATATATTTGACATCACTTCCCTGATACTTCACAATCTACTCAGAGTTTCACAAAGGTCGACTGTGGCTTGGATTTATAGCAATGTGCGCGTTACAGTAGTTCACTCTGCCTGGGGTGTTGGTATCACACAGCCATTTAGATTACATGAGCATCTTGTTAGACTCTCCACTGAAAGCCAGCAGTCTGTCTGGTTGGCTGACCTCTTCCTGGCCTCTGATCTTTACCTCTTGGCCGGCACTCAGCACAGCAGTTGCAAAGGGCGATGAAGCAAGCCTGCAAACATTCACAGTATAAGTAAGTTTAGCTGATAGACACACAGTCATGAAATGTTGGGATGCTCGATTTTGTCTGCACTAGAGGTGTATCTGCTGTACAGACTGTTTGGCTTTAAGGCTAGAGTTTGGACATTTCTGACTTTTCTCAGCAGCGATTTCTCAAACTACAAAATCAAGACCAGCTTTCTTTATTGTGATGAAACAGAGTTAAGTTACTAGCTATGTCAGCGTTACAGTACTATGTCAGCGAGCTTGAGGTACCAAGGAGACATGAATGAATTCTGTTGTGTCACTTTCAAGTCAGTTTAATTTACAATTGAGAATCACAGACTTTTATAAGCAGGCTTATAGACAGAACAACATACAACATCCTGTATCTTTAGACCCACGATTCAGACAAAGACTAAACTGTACATATGAAGCAGTCTAGAAAGACAATATATCGTCGCTGTCTGATGAAGACTTGATTTTTTACTCTATAGAGTGAAAACTTGCCATTGATAGTTTACCAACTGAGGTGGACGTAAACACGAGTCAAGGCTCGGAAACACTCGCATTTACAGTAGTTTCCACTGTAGCAGGTAAATCCTTTTAAAATATTCAACTGTTCACTGTGTAAACAGAGTTTCATGTGTCTTGCTTAACTTCATGCAGTATGGTGTTTTAGGTTCATGTTGTTTCTGAGAAAAAGAGTTCCTTCATCCTCCTAAAACCAAAAAAAACTGCTGCAATGCTGCCAGCTCCACACCGACCCACTGACTCTTTGTGGAGAAGAGAGCTGAGCCAGAAGGAAAGGATAAAAGAAAGGAAGGAAGGAAGGAAGGAAGGAAGGAAGGAAGGAAGGAAGGAACATCTGGAACAACCTGCTACATCTGCTGCCACTGCGACCCGACTTGGATAAGTGGATAAGTGGTTTTCATTGGACGGCGACGGTATGTATGTGGGTGTATACACAAAACAAAAATTGACAATATTGAGTTAATAAAAAGGAAAAGTTTGACATTTTGGGAAATACACATCCTGCCGACAGTTAGATGAAAAGATTTAAAATCACTCTCGTGTTTGTAACTCCCCATAAAGACGAGAATCAGAGCAGAAACAGCTAATGTGGCTCCGGTATGCCTCGATAAAGCTCACAAATGAACACAAGTCAAGGAAGTGAATGAAATAAATCTCTTAAATTAACCTTAAGTGTGGCAGAGCAGAGACTTTCAAGCCGAGTTTCTGATGTGAACATACACACATTTTACCTGCATTGTGTTAACAAAGCAGCAGAACAAATGTTTTATGAAGCCACAAATCTTCTTTTTCCCCACCACTAATTTACCAATAAATGCCCCGAAGGATGAACGTAGTATTTTGGGTACCAAAATGATGCATAACGGTAACGGTAATGGTTATGGTGGTGGTAATTGGCCAAATGCTCATGTGGGTTAAGTAATTGATGTTACTTTGTGTGTGCTCAAGTACACGGTGTTGTGCAGCAAAGTGTGTGTGTGTGTGTGTGTGTGTATGTGTGTGTGTGTGTGTGTGTGTGTGTGTGTGTGTGTGTGTGTGTGTGACCTAACAGCTGCGGGCTACCGCATAGTCGTAGTAACAGTAAATATTCACATCATAATCATCTTAATGAGCTGTGGCACCAGAGCAATTTGAAAGTGCTGTAAGGTCTCTCCCTTCTCCTGTCTGATTATCCGGCACTTTCACTTTTTTATACAGGTTTGTGTGTGTGTGTGTGTGTGTGTGTGTGTGTGTGCCCCCATTCTGTTTGTCTGCCAAATCCCTACGCTGTCATTTCTCTTCTCTTAAGAGCGTCAAAGTGGCCTTTAAATGAGTGAAAACGCTGTGAGAATAACCACGGGCAGACACACAGAGAGAGAGAAATCTATGAACAAAAACATGAAAGAAAATTAAAAAGGATGACGCGTTGAATCAAGGTCAAAGTTAGCACATTACCATAAAGTAGAGCCTGCGTGCCTTTCATTAATTTCCAAATATGGGTCGCGTGACGTCATTCCTGCGCCTGAAATCACAAATTTAAGAAGGAAATATTCAGGATACATCATCATGATTCATTTAACCAGTAATCTCGCGTCGACAGCAAACACCCGCAGAGCGGCAGTTAGTCTGATGTTAAGCCTGAGTGGGCCTTTCACCTCCACTTCACTTTCTTACTTCACTGCAGCTGCAGGGTTGGGATTCAGGATGATTAAATGGGTTTATTTTATTTTTTTTCCACCACGTACGTAAATATACTCCCTTGAAAGGCTTTAAAAAGGCTATTCCAATTTATTACGACTTGGAGCTTATTTTTGTAGGTTTTAGTCATCGTTTCTATCACAAGACACACACCAGAGAAAATGCTGAGATCACTGAAATGCTGCAAAAACAACTGCAATGTTCTTGGTTAACGCCTGGCTCGGACCTTTGTTACATCTCTCTCTCTCTCCTATGTAGTTTCCTATCATCTCTTACAACTGTGGATGATTTGATAATCGAATAAAAAGCCTAAAATTGAATAAAAAGAATTACTAGTGGTCAGATTTTACTGGTTAGTTGCATTTGTTTGGAAGTGAAACAGTGACCATCACCTGCTGAGGTGAAATCTGGGCAGTACAGGATGTACATCTTGGGTATGGTTGAGGCTGAGACATGAAAAGTCAAAGTTTAACCTTTCCGGGCTTGATCTCAATTCACTGCTCCCCAAATAAAGTGGTAAATTATCTGGTTTCTTTCAAATCTGTCTAATTTTCTCATTCTGTCAGAACTCATTTGAGCAATGTTCTCTGAACTCTGCAATTAATTTGGTGTACAATGTTGTCAAAGGGCGGCATGGTGGTGCAGTGGTTTGCACTGGTACCTGGGTTCTCTGTGGGTCCTCTAGCTTCCCTCTACAGTCTCCCGACAGGTTCGGCAGGTTAACTGGTGCCCATAGGTGTAAATGTGAGCATGAATTGTGTCAGCCAGTCCAGGATGTACCTCACTTCATGCTCCCCGATGTCAACTGTGATTCCAGCTCCCCATGACCCTGCTTAGGATAAGCAGTTATGGAAAATGGATGGATGGATGTCATAATTGATGGAAATCGTGGTCAAACCAATAGAGACTGACAATTCTTTAAATTATGAACTAGAAAACGTCCAAAAAAAGTCCAGGTTGATGTGATGAAGAATTGCTGTCATCGTCCCGGAGGACAAAGAAACACAACCACACAGTTGAGAAGCATGGGACGAGGAAATAGGAGGAAGTTTTGCTTTCGTTGACGAAATGTTTCAACTCTACACCAGAATAAACCTACAGTTTTCTCTAGAGCTGCTTCAGTTCCCTCGTGGACTGATACAGGACACTTCCATGACATGGTATAACCTGTCATGATAACACAAGAACTGACCCAAAATGCAGGCTCAGGCAAAGGTTGGCAAGAGAAAGGGATTTATTTGTGACACGGGAAGAAAGGGGAAGGAGAGGATGATGAGGTGGAGGGAATGGCTGAGGTGAAGCAGTGGGTGGAATAGACGTTGGAGGCATGGATGGTGTGGGCTGTTCAGAGATGGTTAGTGGAGAGCAGGTATATGGCAGGAGGTGATGATGGTGGTGGACCTGAGCACAAGATGATCAGAGGTTAGAAACGGGAAACACAAAGAACAATAGTCAAGGAGGTCCAAACGTCGACTACCACAGTAGATGAACAAACGATCTGACAAGGTGTGGGAGGAAGGCCAGGGTTTATATGCAGTTGAGGTGATGAACTGATGGAAGGCAGGTGAGCTGAAGAATGGCAGGTGTGCTTCATCTGTGATTATCCAGGAGGGGCCAGGGAAATGTGCCACGCCCACAACACACAAAGACAGAGACAAGTAAGAAACACAAGGATGGGGAAACAAGGGGGAACACAGGGACTGCCATCGTGACAATAACCACTCATAAGAATATTCCTTGTGTCACTAATAGTCATGAACCGAGAAAATTGCTGAGATTTTCCAAGAAAACGAACCCGGTGCCCTTCACAAACGTCCCCTATTACGGCTCGATAGCGCACTCAGTAACCCCACAATCTCTCAATTAAACACCCTCTTACGGTCCAAGCGTCTCTCGCTTGTGAATGGAGCTGCTCCAAAGAAAAAGTCTCCTATCATTTCCCTCATGTGTTTAAAGGCAGGGCTGATGGTGATTAAATGAGATATACTGTATCTGTGGATTCAGTCTTACGGCTGTGAGGCCATAAATAGTCCAGACAGAGAAAGAATTAAAAGGATTTCTTCCTGAAGTCAGCCAGACGGATGATTAAGTTAACTGGCTTGATGAAGAAAAGTCATGTCTGCTTAGTGTCTCCTATAAGCACAGACATATGCTGCCTCATATCTGCAAATGCTAGCGGTGTGTGTGTGTGAACAGTACATGTAATGTGGGATTTTAGCATGTTTGCTCATGTGCACTGAACAGTTCATTTGCAAACATTTGTAGTCACACAGATTGTATTTGTGTACGTGTGTCTACATTTGTGCATATTCAAGTGTGATCTGGTTTGTTTGAGAGTTTGTGTGTGTAGGAGAGGCGGCTAGAAAGCAAATATGTATTTCTGTATGTGTGTGTGTGTGTGTGTGTGTGTGTGTGTTCCTGCATTCTGCCAGCACCATTTGGCATTTCTCAAACAGCTGTCAGCTTCAGCCAAAGTGTTTCAGCTGACTGATCCTTAAACTGGGCCAATAAGTTCCTACACAAACCCCCACATTCCCCGAGCATGGACACTTTGGGTATATTGCTGCATCTATCTCAACACATCACTCTCCATCTTGCCATCCATTACTCTCTCGAACCATCCACTCTTTTCCCCCGCTCCATTTCTAAGACTTTTTCTCTCTATATATATTTTATTCTGTCCTCTCACTCTTTGTATTTTGTTCCCAGACTGCTCGGTTATGTGAAAAATCTCTTGTGATATAATGTTATATAATCTTCAAACCTGGTTTTTGATACCAATAATGGTCAGCATTACATCAGCAGTTCATGTATTAACATTCAGTAATTAACTTTCTATGACGTATATTTCATTGTCAGTTCCTTCCTCAAATGCCACCACACACGTTTACGTAATCTAGTCCTACTCTTCACCCTCCAGATATATGATATCTATAATGTCAGAGCTGTGTTAGCTAATCCAACATTTCCTCCTGCTGCATTCGACGGGCGAAACACGAGGTGGCTTTTATTGTGAAGCACGGTCACGGGAAATGCAACATATATGTCGTCACGACCAATCATAGAACAAAATCCTAAACAGAAGAAGATGACAGTCATTTTCAACCTATTTGACAACAATTAAATCATTACATTTCACAGTAGTTTTCTGTTTTTTATTTTATTTTACACCAACCTCTGTAAAATCTGTAAAATAACGGCGTTTCTCTGCATGACTACTAGTATCGTTGCTTTATTGAAGGTGTCTGATTGTAATAATTCAGAAGAAAATCTGTAAAATAACAGTATTTCTCAGCAAAACTTGAAACATTTCAGTAAATCTAAAGTGTTTATTTATTATTATTATAATTTCTAATAACAATGTGTCAAATAACAGTGTTTCAGTCGCAGCAGGCAGACGTTTCAGGCAAAATGAGCTCTAAAAACCAACAGCGCACTATTTGCTCAGCAGTAAACGGCTGCCAGACACAGTATTTCGACTTGCTGGTGAACATAGTGGAGCATTTAGCACTGAGTAGCACAAACAGATATAACAGAGAGAGAGAGTACGGGACTTAAATCCGTCCAACTGTTTGATAAAAAGTTCACCATAGCGCCTCCAAGTGGCCAAAAAAAAATCACAGATTTGAGGATTACAACTTAATAACGAGCCAAAGTGATATCTAGAGTTTGATCCTCGTATGCAACGTTTACGTGCAACTGTATGAATGAAACCATATGACCATGCATATGTGTCGAAGCATGACAGAGCTGAACCATATAGCATCTCCTCTGGTCCCACCCCCTGCCCTCCAGCTACCCCCAAGGACGGCCAGCCCATTACAGTAATTAACTAGAGAAGGGGTTGATGGGATGGAAAGAAAGAAAGACTGAAAGTGGGGTTGGGATAGAGAAGGAGGCATGAGAGCTAGAGAAAGTGGTTTTGAGTGAGAGAGGAAAGAGAGATGGAGGTTAGGTTTGGGTGGGAGGAGTGGTGGAGGAGGAGGTGGGGGGTGTTTTTCTGCCGAGGCAGCAAGTGGGTGGGGGCCGCTGCCTTCCTGCCTGCCGTTAATCCCTGAGTGACTTTCACTGCGTACAGTAAGCAGTGCAACGCAGGCCAGAGCCCCCCCGCAAATTAATCTAGCAAAGAGCCTGGGATGTGGCCGCGCTGAACCCCCCCCCCCCACGCTTTACAACTCCCCCCACCTCCCTTTCCTGCTGAAAGACTTGGGAGAAAGGGAGGGAGGAACAAGGAGAGAGAGAGAGAGAGAGTGGGGGGGTGGGTTGGGTAAGCCTCTGCTGTATTGTCGGAGGATGGAAGGCAAAGGGGACAAATGGGCGGGTGAGTAAGGGAGGAGAGAGGAGATAAGGAAGACAGAGGACTATTTAAAGCACGGCGATGAATGACCGCGTGCCCTCGCTCCGGTGACATCACTCACGAACATGATGATGTCACTGACTGACTGAGGGTGGGGGGTGCTTTTCTGCCGCTCCATCATGACGTCATTCTCCTCCAGGTTTCCTCCCAACATCATTTATAATTCACTTCTCATGACTCGTTACTTCGTCATGTTTTCAATACGAGTTCAGCATTTTGGGGGAAATCTGCTTATTCATTGTCTTTAAAGGTCCAGTGTGTCAGATTTTACATCTACAGAATATGGTAGAAATATAATACACATGACTATGTTTTAATTAGTGTACAATCAAAGATGTTGAACCACCATGTTTCTATGGTAACCCATAGAGGTCAAACCAAACGTTGGCTCTACATTGGGACATAGTTTCTCCTTCATGCTGTCAAGGAGAGGGTGAGGCGAGGGGTTTACAGTCAGTCACCTACAGCTTCAAAGCTTGCTTATTCAAGGAATGCCTGTACATTGAAACATGTCCTGACTTAAAAGCTTAATTTCTTGATTTTCTGGGGGAAGCAAAACAAGCTGGAAACACAACACTGACAAATGTTAGCAATGCTAGTTGACTATTTGTAGACACAAAGGAACATTATTGTAAATTCAGAGTTGTTTTTGTTATTATTGACTCTTATTTAATCTATGTTGGACCAACTCTTCAGGTCAATATCAGACTATAGCAGCTTACACTGTGTTAGCACCAGCGAGTTGTGAACTTAAGAGGGTGTATCAGAGATTTGTAATTAAAAAACACTAACGAGTCAAAAGAGTTGGCTGTTAAACCAAAACAAAGAGCCGAAAGACGCTAAAACACTTCTTAGAACCACATTGGTTCAATTCTTAATATCAAAATATAGATCGGAGCTGCTTTAGAGAGACTTAAGATTGATAGAAAAGTTGTGATTATGTGTTTTTTTTCCAACCCTCTGTTGGTCCTCCGCTCACAGGCGGCACCAGCTCCGCCAAGTTAACACGATGCGCAAGTTGGAAGCGCTCCAAAGGGTGTGTCCAATTTTTAAAAAATGCCTAAATGGAAGATTTTAATCAGCAGTTTAAGAACAGCTGCCAACCATGGCAAGATGGTAAAATCTGAATTCTCTGACAAAAAACCATTTGACCGTTGCGTTAACTGCGGTGCATTTCGTCTACATCATGTACTTGAAGCACAATGAGTCTGAATCTGGTGTCGTGACCTTTATCTTGCATATCTGTTTTTTTTTCAGCTCACTCCACCACTCGTTTCACAGAGCATCTCACATGGATCTCGACCGTGACAGCTTAGTGTACTGATGAAACTAAAAGCCTTGTACGGCGTGATGTGGTCACCACAAGGTTGCATCTTTTGGAGGAATAAGGCGCCGTTGGCTGCATCGGCTCACTAAAGAGAGAGTGGGTGGTGCTGTCTTAAGATGGAGTTCAGTTTAATCCTCAGCCTCTGCTCTTCTTCTGCTGCGACTGCTGCCTCCAGGGTGCCCAGGCAGAACCGGCACATTTTTTTCCCCCCATCTCACCAGTTTGTTTATTCCACCTTCAGCCCCCATTGAAGTGCTGCCTCGCCAGGAAAGAACAGCCACAGCTAATTGATTGGAGCTACAGTGTAAAGACATGGGGGGTAGCAACACAGGAAAACACAACACTCCTTTATTTCTCTCCTCACACTTTTAATTCCCTTCCTGTTCTGTCACAAATCCATCTTTGTCCCATTCACTTCCATTATCAACCGCAATTTTTTTTGTCTCACTCCAATCTCCCCAATCAGCTCATATATCTTTATCAGTGGCAGCTGCTAGTCTTCCTCAGGGGGAGCGCAATAACCAAGCACCATATTGTTACAGCCAGCCGAGGAACGATGATGAACGATGATAATACTAAACAATCTCCCCAATATCCTCTTTCATTTAGTAAGCTGCCCCCGAGGCCAACAGGCACTTATTGAGCTCCGTACTACAGCGTTTAGCCTCAGGGCCCCCGCACACCTCGCCTACAGTGGGCTTGATTGACCCGATACCTCATGAAGATGCCAGGCGGTTCTCTCATTTGCGACTGCTGCTCATTTTTTTACGCCTTGTGCTGATTTGCTAGAACGGGCACAGCGAGGGTGTGCGAGGGGGCCTGTGTTTGTTTTATCCGGCTATGAGAGCAAATGTTGGGAGTGCTATGAGCTGGACAAATCTCAAACCCGCCGAAAATTCACACGGAGGAATCATGCGCCCCACATCTCAACTTCAGATGCACAGACGCAGCTTCCAGCTGCTGTCAGGCATAAAACTGTGCACATGTAAGAGATGAGAGGCTGAATCAGAGCGAGGGGTGCGGTGACCGAAAGAAATAACTCCAGTACAGTCATCACACCAATCACAAACTGTGTTTCCTCTCCTGCGAGCTTTTGATTTGTTTCCAAACACGGTCAGATACTGTGATAATTGTGTCGATTTAAAGAATTTTTTAAAGAGTATATATGTATATAAATGTCTATGTTTGTATTATTTTTGCAATGATTGTCTCACCTTAACTGTGCCTTTATAAAACATGGAGATAGTAACTGTGATGTCACCCACAGGTTTCAGAGTGTGGTGGCTCTGGCCGCCGCCGTCTTTGGCAGTCTTACCTCTGCTGCCTCAGAGCTAATCTAAAAATGGGCAAAGAGGGCTGAATGAAGCCTGGGTGCCCAAACAAGCCATGTGTAATGGCACCTACCTGTCAATCAAAGCAGCCATGCTGGTAATTATACATAACTTTAAGCCTTAATATAATTTAAACAGGTGAGTTATATATAAATTAACCCTCAGTACAGTTGTCATGAATGGCGAAATTAACTATAGAGACCAAAACTGTTTTTTGTACCAGACTGTAAACATGTTTATTTCTGCTGTGAAGTTGGATATTTGAACATGGGGACTTTTGAAAGATTGACTCGTTTCTGGAGCCAGCCTCTAGTGGACGTTCGATGAACTGCAGTTTTCAGCTCTTCCGCATTTGCTTCACTTCACAGCCAGAGAGGTTTCCAATTAATGGAAGCATTTTACAATTTAACAATGATGTTTATTGTCCAAAATGGCATTGGTGCAATGAAATATTAAAAAATATCGTATCAGTTTTCCGAACAGTAACGTATCTTAGATCTGAGACCAAATTGGCCACCTGATACATGCTCTAGTATTATTAGTATGTTTTGTGTGAGACTATTCCTTCAAATGGAAATAGCACAACTTGCAACAACTTGCCTGAAAACAAAAACCCCGGTAAACCCACAAGATATAACGTGTAAGCAAGTGAGCTTTACAAGTGCTGGTCTGCAGATTTTGTATCTTTGCTCAGAGGTTTGCCATTTCATTGTTTCCATGCTAGCAGTACAGACCTGAACACAGGTGTGCACAGCTTTTTGTGTAGGGGGATTATAAGGGGATGTCAAAAGCAGTCAAGCAGTGAGTCGTCAGCCATTAGTGCACTGAACTCACTTGTTTGGCGACTCAACCACAAACTGCTGTGTGGCGCGTCAAGGTGTTAGAAAGAAGTAGGAATGTCTGGATCACCTTCAACAAGCGGTAATTGCATAGACTGAGACTGAAGTCCATTTTGACACCTGTCGAAGGTTTTGTACCACACAGTGGCGTTACACAATAACTGTGGAGGTGTCAACAGTTGCCCAGCGAGCACTCAAAGACTAATTACACCTGAAAATTGTCTCCACAGACCCCGATTAGTCACCATTTGCTGGACTATAGCCAGTCACAGGCCATGAAGTGTTATTATAAAACACAACTGGTCAAAAGGAAAAGGAAAATCGTGCCCACAATATAGAAAAAAATCAACAAAGTATCCAATTGAAGAGGTTATATAAATGTTTTTTCTGTACTGGGAGTCGGGGAGCTGGATATATGGGTGATGTGGAGAAGACAGGAAGGGGCACTGGATGGTTTTGTGTGCTCTAATTGGCTCCTCTGGCTTTCACCTTCACGGGTCATCGAGTCTGAGCAGACACAGCGTATAGCGGAGTGGATGGCTGAGGCCAAAAGGTGATATGGTACTCTGTATGCTTTCTGTGTGTGTGTGTGTGTGTCTGAGGATACGACTGTGTGCGTGCACATGTGTAATTTTCTTTTATTTAACTTGAAGTTTTTAGCTTTCAGTGTTACCAAAAAAAAAAAGTGTAAGAGGAAAACAAAACAAATGGAAGCGAGAAGGAAGGAGGAAAAAAAAAAAGCTGTAATTTGCTGGCTGCTTCACTAATTGAGCTACCACAGCACTTCTCAAGAGGCTGCTCGGCTCGGAGATTGGATGGATTGATACGGATGCACGCTCACACACACACACACACACACACACACACACACACACACACACACACACACACACACACACACACATTTATACAAGGGGGAAAAAAACAGAGGTAGAGCTACACACACACACACACGGAAAGAGAGAAAGGAAATGTCTCCGACAAGCTTTCATCTGTTGTTTTCTTCGACAAATTTGATTAAGTCGTGCGCAGGCAAAGCAGAAGAGATGGTGGCCTGCTCTTAAAAGCTTCAAGTGAGCCAGCGCTGCCTCGCCGAGCGCCCCTTTATTACTCCACGCGGATGCATCTCAATGAGATCTTCATCCAGAGACACTCATTCCATATGTTTGACAGGTTTTTTCTGTGCGTTCGAGATGGATAACATTTTACACACAACCCCTCCCAACCCCCCCGTAACATCAAAAGACCTCGAGGCGAAGAATGACTTTAAAAAAAAAGGTTCTTCTTTCTATCTTCTTGCCTAAACACTGTGGGAATTAGTCAACTATTAAAACCACTAAAGACAGCCCAAGAGAGAGAGAGAGGGGGGATGCAAGAGGGACTTCAGGCTTTTACGCAAGCAAATAAATCTCTGCATTGTTGTTATTAATCCGGTGTCAAACAGGAAATCTACAGCGGCGAACGGGCGCTTTCCATCGCGGCTTTGCATCTCAATGTGGACGATCCCTACGAACACAGCGCCCCTCAGATTAACACATCATTTAGGATTTTTAATGACACCCTGAGGCGCTACCACACTTCTTCCTCTTCTTCTTTTTTTTTTATGATGACAAAGCACACATTTTTTATTTCCGCCCACATTAAGTAACTGATGTTTTAGGGCTTTACATTATGTGGTGTCCTAATTGTCCATATTAGTCTCATGTAATGTCCTGATATGAATCACATTTAAAGTCTTTTTTTTTTTTTTACTATTCCATGTTTCTCGACATCCAGTCTAAATTAAAACCCTTAAAGCTACATTCTTTATTCACCAGACAGGGAAAGTTTTGTCTGTAAGAAGCATTTTTGCAATAATTCAATCTCTTAATTTTGTCCCACTGCAGAGTATTCATGGTTTTATGGGAATAATCTAACAAAAACGAGACAAAACTCATCAGAAAATTTACTGAAGCAGGTTTAGCAGGAGGATCCCAAGGTGTTCCCATGCCAGATGGTCTGGATATTCCCTCTGTAGTCCCGGGGTCTCCTGCTAGTTGGACATGCCCAGTACACTTTCAAAGGAAGGTGTCCTAATTAGATACCCAAACCACCTCAGCTGGCACATTTACACACTGAGGAGCAGTGACTTTACTTGGCTACACATCCAAGCTCCTAATCCTAAATCTCCAAGGCTGAGCCAGTCACCTCACAGAGGAAATTCACTTGCCGCTTGTAATTTTTCGGTCACTACCCAAAGCTCATGACCACAGGTGAGGTATTGGAATGTAGATGGACCGGAAAATTGTGTGGTTCGCCTCCCTTCCCCCCCCACAATGGTCCCCTTCTACGTCTGCATTGCGGCTGATGCACCACCAACCTGCCAGTCCACCTACATTTTCCCGTCACTTGAACACTCGAACAAGATCCCAAGATACGTAAAGACAGTTTAAAGCGCACATCCAGCTAATTGTTGGAAAATTACCTCAAGCGTGTCGACGAACCCAAGTCACGATGACGGCGGCTTTAGCTCTGGTGAATCTTCATGGGAGCTGTAGTTTTTTGTATGCTTACAAAGTAATCGTAACTTAACCTTGTTCAAACTTTAACTTACCGTGGAACCAGTTCGTCTAAGAAGATGGCAAACCTGAGGACGACCCTTTTGTTTACAGAAATACCAATAAAGGAAAGAATCTCACAGAATGAGAAACTGCATTACATAAGTCGTGACGTGCCAGCATGCTAAATAACACCGTGGATGTAAAAGCACAGTTCAAACCTGTGGAAAGCTGCTTTTCCTGCCATTTAGACACATGAAGCCATTCTCCTATCTCGTTAAGGAGTAATTCAAACTAGCAAAACCTCATTTTGGGGCCATTAAAGCCACATTCTTCCTTCATCAGACAGTCAGGAACATTTTTGTTCATGATTCAACCACTTCTTAATATTTCCCCGTACAGGAATCTAGCAGAGCATTATTGCTTTTATAGAAATAATGAAAAAAACTCATTACACATTGAGCTAATTTAGCTTTTGCCACCAGCATGAATTGCCCAGAACGCTAATCAACACTGTGGACGTGGAAAGGCGAGCTCACTCACATTTGCGGAGCTTAATCTCTGACTTAATTCCTCCAATTGAACAAATTGTTTGCCAGTGGTTTCTCATATGAGCAGATTAGCAAACAGTCAATGAAGCATTGCGCTATTAGCCAGAACAATGTGCTGTATGTTGCATGACTGAAGAGCATTAAGTTGGCTGGAAAACAGTTCAAGAAGTAATTAACACAACTATTTATCTCTGAATTAGCTGAATTGAAACTGAGCTTGTCAGACATTCAATAACAGTCAGGACAGTGAAATATTACAACCCAACGAAATAACTGAGTTGACCTTCATTCTAGCATCCCTGCTTGATTATCCTGCTCCATAAATGACCACAGCTTTTGTCTAAATTATACATCATTACATTTTACCCAAGATGATGAAGCCGCATGCAGAGCAGCATGAGCACAGGGAAAACAAACAGAAGCTATGCCAATAGCCTTTTATTAACCATTTCAAAAGATTTAAGCCATGAGGCGCCATTACCTTATCCCACCGGTTTGTAAATGATGTTTTATACTGTCTGAGCATCATTTGGGGGGAAAATAATGTGAGTTTAAACTAAGCCCAGGGGCTTTCTCAGACTATTTGTGATGACAGCTAGGCCTAGAGGCTCACAGTGGAAGTATTTCCCCAGAGGATGCCGGCAAACAGGAATGCTAACAAGCCAGGCAAGGCACCAAGTGATGGATTCTCCCCTAAATGTATCACTCCATTCACTCGATTTCGAACAGATTCTCTAAATAATCCCTAATCTAACCAGAACATTTTCTATCATACAACTAGAAAAAAATTACATTCAGCCTTGTTTGCCATGACAGAAAGTCACGGACATCCCAGCAGTCCATGTCTCTCGCATGCATGCCTGTGGTTTAGGGGCAAACGCCCATTACTTGAATTCACAAACAGGCGTAATTAGGGAGCTCTGCAGTGCCTTGTTCTCCGTCTGAACTGTGTGTTTTCTCCAGCAGCACAAACAAGGGCCATCTAATCATAGTCTCCTGTTGCCATGGTGGGTGCACTGCATCTAGAGGAAGTGCCTTTAAGCAATTAACAAGTGTAAACAAGTCAGATTGGCACATGCCAGAGGCAACAGCCCGCCACCGTGGCAGCTGTATCAAGGGACTGAAATCTCAGAGCAGATGAGGATGGGTTAAAATAAGATGTGTGCAGACGTACTGTGTATGTTTATGTTCAGCTGCATGCATGAATTTATTCCAAAGTCAGATTCCGAAGTATGGTGCTGTCACTGGAATTGTCGCATTCTCGTGTTGTTGTATCATTTGTTGTTTTTTGACAATTAAGACTGGAAACTCTCATTAGTTTAAGCTCAAATTGTTTGCACAGCTTAGTTTTTCCTGAAATGGATGTGAGCAGTGGAGATGATTATGTCTTCGCGCTGGCTCCATCGGCATCAAGCAACACAACACGCGGAGACATTTTTAGTTCACAGCTGGAAGACCGGCTAATTTTGATGCAATATCTCAAACAAAAAAACTGCATTAGCTCTAAATGTAGCCATCAATTCAAATCTTAATGTCCTGAGTTCTTGCTCAAGCTGACTGTGTGTGCAGGTATTGATTTAACTGTCCGAAATCATTGGAGCAGCACAGAGTCAATTCTATTTCAGGGTAGATTTTCTCTCTGAGACCAATGCTGAGATGTAGATTATTGTGGAGGGATGAATGAAAAGACACTCTCATTTTGGTATTGTCACGTCCTACAGCTCATCATGAATGAATATTCATAAAGTGGGACACAACATGTGGGACTTGTACTCAATGTAACTGTTTGAAAATAGTAGTGACGACACTTTCTGATGATAAAAGATGATGTTTGCTTCCCAAAAGGCCCATAGGATAGATCTGAAACCTCCATGGTTGAAGCAACTATAAGTCATATTTTTATGGCTCACATGACTACAGAAACAAATCCATATAGAGCAGATCTAGATCTTACTCTTCATAATATTATTTATAGAGATTCAACAATGCCTAACTATAAGCAAGCACTTGGTGATGATGGCAAGGAAGAACTTCCTTTAAGAGGAAGATACCTCAAGGAAAACCATCGACCATCTGCCATGACCACAACAACTATAATTATAATGAAAAATTTGATTACTACTAATAATTCTACTCATAGTGGGTATCAAGCAGGACCAAAGCAACGGGTGCAACCACCATCATAAAGAGAGGGGATGTCCCAATCGTAAAATACGATAAGGTGTACGAAAAGTGCACCGAAATCCTGGAGTAAATGCGAAGCAAAGCCATTCAGGCTTAGTTAGCCTCTAAATGGTTAAATCGTTAAGAGAGCCCGTTGTGTTTTTATATAAACTTTAGATCTGAGTCACATGATAAGAGAATTTCAGTCTCTAAACTTTAGATCTGAGTCACATGATAAGAGAATTTCAGTCTCAACTGGTGTTTGAAAAGCACAATTCTCAGCTGCATTGGGCAGCTAAAAACTCTCTAAGATTCCTAACAGGAGGTGGTGGAGACCAAAAGCAGAGCTAAAGCTGATGCTCTCTGCTGCCCCCAAGTGACCAAAAAAAAGATCTATTATTGCATATTTAAGGCTTAGTTGAGGTTAAGTAACTAAGACTACAAGACACAGTTAAAAAAATGACTTAGTTGGCGTTAGAGGAAGGTCATAATCATGTTAAAGGGAGCATGAAATTAAATGTGTGCTGAGAACTGAAGTAAGTCGCTGCCGATAAGACTCTCGCTTCTCTTCATCTTCTTAATTTTTTTCCCACGATGCAGCTTTTCATCATTCTTCCATCATAAGCGCGCGCGATACATCAGAGCAACAGGATTCCTATAATTAAAATTATATCACTTTCCATCCTCAACACAAGGAATTCGTCAAGATGGCCGCCATAACGAACCCCCTGAGAGCCATTAGGGGCTTGTGTTCAAAGTCAGAGTGATTAAAGGATGCTTTGTTGGACACATAAAAGAGACAGAGAGAAAGAGGGAGAGAATTAGAAACTCCTCATGTCCTGCTCATCAACAGCACGCTGTTTTCAGAGCTCCCTGTGTCGATCATTCGGGGCGGGGAGAGACGCTGTTTGGATTCTTGTTTGAAGCTCCGCTGTCAGCTAACTGCTGATTGATTCATTACAGTCATCAAGGTGCTGCAGCTAATGGATGTTATAACATCGCCATCAAAAGACAGTTCTTCATGTCTGTGCTGTGCTGCAGAGAGCTTTGAGAGCTGCCTCTTTGTCTCCGGAAGGTTGTTATATGTGTGTGTTGTTGTTATGGTGGAGCCATATTTCACATATTCCCCAAACTGAATAAATACAACACACGTAAAAACAAAACTGCCTCGCTAGTTCAGTCTTGTAGTGACTAAGAAATCTACTTCTACTACTTCTAATATATATTTTTAACATTTCTAAAAACTCAACAGCTCTGGAAAAATACATGTTTTTAGCCAACACAATATTCTGCTTTGGTCCATATTAGTCGACCTTCAGCCTTTCTAATACAACACTTTCTCTGCAGTCACTGAACAGTTTGTTTTAGTGATGAGTGCTGTCATGCCTAACTGTTTAGTTGACCAATCAGATTGCCTTTGTATAATATCATGTAAAGAAGCAATGGCCTCTCATGTAATCTCTTTGTTAGCATTTAGCTCTTGTTTCATTGATTGGTTGCTAAACACCAGTCTAGTGTAGTGTGTATACAGTATGTTCTAACCAAATGTCAACTGTAATTCAGCGGGGGGCATACGTTTGTTTGGATTCATGCACTTGATGTATATCAAGTCCTGTAAGTATGGTAGCTAGGTTGTGTTACCTTGACGTAAAAATAATGACTCTACGTGTTCTTAAAATGAGTAAACCAACATCTGTTTGATTATCTGTGTTTGCCATTAAATTCTTCAAATAAAACATAATTCTACCATTGTTAAATTGTTCTGAAGGTTACGGGTTCATCCTAAACAAAGCACCCTGAGACAGCAAAAATTCGATTGGATGTATCCAATCAAAGCTGTGCATACACCCAAGTCTCTGCTCGGTAAGCAGAGATGGAGTACGCCGCTCCGCTGGGCTAATTTAAAGCCCAGTTGGGTCCCTCACCCACCCACGTATCCTCACAGTACACCCCCGTGTTGATGATCTCACCGCCTCGAGTTCAAGGCCTGTGCTATTATCTGTATTTATTGTGTGTGGGAAACTGTATATATACCCTCCTGAGGGTACACATGTGATTTTATGAACGTATGAGCGTGTGTGTGTTTGTGGAGGAAAGTCACTTTGCAGTCTTCCAGTGACAGCGTGTGCTGATATATTGGCTTTGCCCGAAGAATCCCCAGTGATCAAGTCCAATTCAGCAGCCCTGCCCTAATAAGCTCTGCACATCAAGGCTTTTTCTCCCATTTTCTCTCTCCGCCTCACTCCCTCACTCTTATCCTTCCTTCTGCTTCACCCATTAGCCAACCTGGCCCACACAATAGAACCCAATCACATCTGGCAATTTAAATTAGCCCTCCCATTATCTGCGCCTCTCTTGTGCTTTAAAACACCTCTCGACAGAACGGTCCTTCGCGGCTTCCTCCGCTGCACCCACATTATTTTGGCTCCTATTTATCCATCTGTGTATGTGTGTGTGTCATTATTTCTGAATGCTGGCATAAGCATAAAAAAGTGTGTGGAGGTTGGGGTTAGGGTTACGAACAAAGAGAGACCGGTTCCCATCAATGACAGGGCCACACTCATTAGGCTTCTCTAAAGATATTATAACAGAATTCCAGCGCTATTCTTGTCGGGGGCAATTAGTTTTTGCATATTCACTGCATGCATCGGTGATGACGGCGGCGTGCATGTACACGAAGACTGAATGAATTAGACAGCTTGTCAGTTAGAAAATCCCTCGCCGCCACTTTCATTGCTCATTCCTTTTGAGTTGCTGGCAAGGGAAGCGACACACACACACACACACACACACACACACACACACACACACACACACACACACACAAGCCTAATTAAGAGATAAACGCCACGCTGATGCATTATTGGTTATGTAAAAGCATCATATGTGAGCGTTTGTTTGGAGTTAGCTGTCACGCGGACTACTTTGGGTCCGCATCCCAGCATGCATTCGGGTCGCGTGATGTAGCAGTGCTACGGGATAAACACATTTAGTTCGTAACAAGCTGCCCGCATCACGCTGATGCTCGACTCTGTGTATTACCGTTTGCTCATGTAGGCTATACCTTGTAAACAAACTTCATCTGCGTCTTTAATTTACATATATACACAAGCACACACACACACACACACACATACACAAACACACACACATCTACGCCCTCTCACAAGGCCTTCCTTAAGAGAAAGCTTGGCAGACAGCTGAGAGCCTTGGACCTCGCTGTGACTGATTGGGAGAGTATACGACTCTGAAGGCAGTGACGCCTCTAACCCAGGGACAAATAAATCACCATGGTGAAGAGAAAAGAGAAGCAGGGGAATAAGATAAAGAAGTCTCGCTGTGAGGAACAACACGGCTCCGTGTGCCAAAGAAATCAATTAGACTAATGTGTTGTACACATTAAAGGCGGCTTTCAAGTAAAAACACAGGCCTTTGTGTGTGTGTGTGTGTGTGTGTGTTCACATGCGACATATACAGTACATCTGCACAGAGAGAAGCTGAATTAAATTGGCTGCCTGGCTGCACTCACTGCTGAAGAAATTCAAGTAAACGGTCAACTCTTTTTTAACCCTCTAGACCCCAACAAAACACAAGAATTTCCTCTTTGATTTGATACCAAATATGTTTCATTTGTAGCTTTTCAAACTGGGTTTGGATCAACAGAGAAAGAAAAAGAAATAGCATTAAAACAGTTGTTAATATTCCCTTTATAAGAGCAAACAACAGTACAGCTACATGAGAAATCACCCAAATTATATGTGAAGAAAAAGCCACGACCTGGTCAGTCCGCTGACTTTTAGACGAAGCATCTCCTGGAAAACAGTCCCGCTGTTTATCTTCAGTAATTATGTGATGAAACTTTCAGCAACCTACATTGTTATAACAAACAACAGTAATGTGGTAGTATGTAGTGTCTTATGGCAATGGTGGCTCATTAGCTGTAACGGAGATTGTAAACAACATGTCGGGCGAATTCACAAACCGATACATCACAATGAAACCACGCGACTATGGCACGAGATGAAGAGTTATGTCGACTCCTGAGAAACAAGTGAATTAGCGAACAGCCTAACACTCCTCAAGTCTTTTCTTGGTAGCCGTTTACAACAAAACTAATTAGCCCAGCAGCAGTAAAAAGCAGATGCAGACGGGGAGCAGAGCTGGTGTCGTGCCAGAACAGGAGCTGGGAAAGCTGGTAACATAACCGGGCTCAGCAGCATGTAAGGACATGATGACAGAGGAGAAAAGACTGAGGGTGAGGGATGAAGCAAAGAGGGAAAAAGTTCGAGTTCCAGGTATTTCTAACTTTAGTTAACTGTAAATGTAAAAGCTAAGGCCAGCAAGGTCGCACTCTGACTTTAGTCGGTATGGAGTTCGTCCCTGCGTTAAACGACGTGTCAATCAGCTCAAGAGCGACGGCAGATTCCAGTGTTGGTTTTTGAATTTTAATGCCGGAGCTACGCTTTTTTGTTTACAGTCGGGGATAACGGACTTAAGTGACAAATTGTGCAAGACGTGAGCAGTGATTCAGCAAACTGAAGATGGGAAAGCGTCCACATGCTCTAGAGCAGCCTGTGCTGACAAAATAGACCTTGATACAGCGAGCTTAAGTCCTCCTTCTTCAGTTACCTGTCTCTCCTTCTCCATCTCATTTGGTCAGTCAATCAATAACGCTGCGATAATTCGTCTCCATTTCCCACAGCCTGTTCACATGTCAAAAAAAAAAAAAAAAAAACAAGAAACACACACGGCCTACAATAATCCAGCCCTCCCACTCGCCTCCTGCCAATTAACTTCGACTGCTGCTGGGCTAATTAGTTTTGTTGTAAACCGCTACCAAGAAAAGACTTGAGGAGTGTTAGGTTGTTCACTAATTCACTTGTTTCTCAGGAGTCGACATAACTCTTCATCTCATGCCATAGTCGCGTGGTTTCATTGTGATGTACCGGTTTGTGAATTCGCCCGACATGTTGTTTACAATCTCCGTTACAGCTAATGAGCCTACTGATGGATAATTACATTCAGGTTTATTTTGGGGAAGGAAACAGCGTCATCTTTCATCAAATAAACCTCTTTACCATCACTTTTCATGCTCACACACCAGCTATTGTTTTTTCTTGACTTTGTGACGCTTGCGTTGATTAAGCAGCGGGCCTAGCAGCTGCGTTCGGGAGTGATAAAATCCCTTCAGGTGGAACTCTGTCAACACCTGCCATCTCCGCTCTGCTCTCAGCGGTTGCAGCAGGCAGACACACCGGGGCTGAGGCGGCGGCGAGAGGAACAGCAACGCAACAGCACTTCTGCCGTCTGGTGCACCCCCCCCGGGCAGCTGAGTATCAAGGACAGGGCGAGTGTGTGTGTGTGTGTGTGGATGGAAGTATGTGTGCCCATCGATTGGGTCAAAACTTCTCCTGGCGAGCAGATGTTTTCCCCCCACTTCACTCTGAATCAGACGTTTTTGATTTCTCAGGCCCCTGGACGATGCTGTTAGCTCCATTTCCAGGCATCCTCTTCTTTCTTTTTGGAGAGCAAGTCATTTCCTGCCTTCTTTAGCTCCCTTTTTTTGTGGCAGGGCACCCGCTCGCTTTCACACCCACCAACCTCCCCTCCTTCAATAAATGATAGTCCCTTTCTCCCCGACAGACACTAACAGCTGCATATATATGGATCCAAATGAGGCTGGTGCGAGCTTTTTATGGCTCTTTATGATATATTAATATTTATGCCACTGCCAACCAAGATAACGATAGCGTTTGAATTTAGCGCTCGCAATTAACAGGTTCCAGCTGCTGCTCTTCGGGGGGGTTTGTGTGGTCGGGTTTGTGCGTGATCGAGTGCTCGAAAACGAGAGAGCGCGAAGACGGGCAGAGTTAAATGTTCCATTTAAATGTTATGTCACGAACTAAAGGGCAGATTGAATCAATCTTGTTGAAACACAATTAGGATTTCCCTGCTATAAACATGATGCTGCTTCTCTTACACACACACACACAACAGAGACAATGAACTCAACTGATAAAGACTTCTTAATGTGGCTTTATGATCGCGCTATTAATATTATGTTATCAGGGAGTGGAAGAATGATGGTTAGATCGAGTTAAATGCATTTCTAATCATCGCTCATCTTATTGAATTTATTACGCTCACCTTTTTTCCATATTCCAATTTCCCTTCTTCTAATATCGCAATTATGCTCCACAAATTCAGGACCCCAACCTAAAAATAGAAATATGAAATTGAATAAAGGTTTTATTTATATCCCACTGAGCCAACAGCGCAGCCTGCTCAATGTCACGAGGCTTTCCTCGCAGTGTGTGTGTGTGCATCATGCCCTCAGTGACATCTAAACAGTTGAATCGTCTTAGTCATCCCTGCCAGACATGAAGGAGGGAGACGGGAGGCGGTGCCATGACAGCAGCCATGACTCACTCCCTCGTATCTGCTCTGTGGTTAACCTGAAACATAAAGACATGAGTGATGACATTGGTGGCAGCCCAGTGGGCCGGAAAAATATGCATCCACTACTGTACCTGTATGTGTGTGTTACTTAAACGGTGTCTGAACGGTGCTTTAAATACATCTGAGACTATCCTGATAATGTGTTAATGAGACAAAAAGCTGTTCACGTTCTGTTCGTCTCCCAAGATTGTGTTAGTTTGAGTCTTGCAGCTAAATTACAACGGGTGTGGATGTGGCACCAAAGTGAATCGCGAACGTTCTGGTCAATGTTTGAACCTCCACCAGAAGTGTTTTTTTGCTCAGCCCTGTCGATTTTGCTGTGCAGACCTCGGATCATTAAAGCAGCCAAAAGGGAAACTATTTAACTATGTACGTTTACATATTTAGATAATCAGAAGTACGTAAAACCAAGAAAAATCAACCAAATCTGAGCGATTTGGTTAACAAAAACCAAGAAAAATCAACCAAATCTGAGCGATTTGGTTAACAAAGTCTTGCAGGAAAAACACTTCTGAAACGCTCCTGGTGGGGTTTGAAACTTCTTTTCTGAGGTGTTCAGCTGTTTCACCGCCATTCGTTTCATTAGAAAAGTTGTAGTTGTAAAAGTTGTAGAGGTTCATGTAGGCGTATTTTGTTACTTTCAGAGAGACCCGGGCTGTTTGCCCCTTTTTAGTCCCTGTGCTAAGCTAAGCTAACTGGTTGCTAATGGTAGTCTACCGTGCAGACATGAGCGTGGTGTCAATTTTCTCATCTAACTCTGAAGGAAAACAAGTAGTTTAACATTATTTGCTACAGTGTCAAACCATCGCTTTCATGGTCTGCTAGCAGGTTGTAGGCACAGAGATGCTTTGAGCTAACAACGACACTGCTAACATGCTAATTACCATGTTAACAGTAGTAATTTAGCACATTAGCATGCTAACACTTGCTAATTAGCTTCTTCCCCAGAGCTGTGTCTCTATTGAACTCCTTCTATATTTGCACTACTGTCTGTATTTTGCACTATCACAATTTGTAAATACTGTAAAAATCTGTACAATACACCTGTATACTTGTTGCACCATTTTGCACTACCTGAACATAACAACACTGTATATACTGTAAAAATTCGTACATCACATATATATACACATTACTGTTGATACTCTGCATATACTCATTTTATATTCTACTGCTTGTTTGCACTTCTGGTTAGATGCTAACTGCATTTCGTTACCCTGTACTTGTACGTGTGTAATGACAATAAAGTTAAATCTAATCCAATAAAGTTAAATCTAATCTAATCTAATCTAAATACAGAGTACAGCCGAAGCTAATGGGTTGTGTTGTTAGATTTCACAGTAAACGTTGTGAAACTTTGACCTTCTGTGGTGGCACTAAAAGAAAAGGTCAGGGAATCATCACAGTCAGTAAGATTTATCCTCTGTGGACCATGAATATCTGCCCAGAATATCATGGCAATCCACCCAATAGTTGTTGAGATATTTCAGTCTGGACCAAAGTGATTTCTGACAGGCTGCTAGGACGGCTAATAAATGATTTACCTGTATTTTTTTTTTTGTCAATTCTTCAACACTTTTTTTTTTTTTCCTCCCATCGTCAGAAATCTGAAATCGTGCTCTGCAATAAATGTCCCTCAAAGCAGAGAAGAGATATAGCGGGCAGATCGATAGTGACAGGTCAGACAGACTGGAAGCGTGCAGGTAAATTCATCCCAAAGGACAGACGGACCAAAGAGGCACAAATCCTGCTATGACTCATAATATTACCATAATCAATGTTAACTCTCTTTCAAAACCAAACACAGAGGCCAATAAATATCTATGAGAATGCCTAAAAGTCAATTTTCCACTGGCAGCTCTAACAACAAGTAATGAAGCCATTTCTGGTCTCGCTCATAAAAATGTAAGGAGGTTGACGGACAGTCACATGCTTTGTAATTCTTATCCAACTTTGGCACCTTCGATTTCTTGTTGAATTCTGCCTGGCTGACTTTTACAGCACTAATAAGGCATCCGATGTTCTCTAGAGTCCAAGCTCGACATCTCTTTGTGATTGCCGGGCTATTCTTATAAATACCTGAGCATAATAAGAGCCCCGGCTGCAGGCGAGTGAAGACATCCAGTCGACCGGCGGAGAGAGAAAGAGACAATGTACCTGGCTGGCTGGCTGGCTGGTTGGCTGGCTGGCTGGCTGGCTGGCTGGGCTCAGCTGCTCATTAGTGAACAGGTCCAGTTACCTCTGACAAGTCAGAGATGTCTAACCCCAACCTAGCATCGCATAATTCCAGACATTTTTCAACCGGTGAGGCACAGCGGAGAGCCACGGGAGTCAGGGAAAGCCATGAATATTTCACGAAAACATCCCAGTTACTATTGCATTATTCTTGCCCCGTGCTCTTCACGTGTTATTGTTTCACTGTTTTAGGTATTAGTGTAAGCAAAGTGGTCTTTAACAATTCCAGCATTCCCACAGCATCCTCACATCTGCTTTCCTTCCCCTCTCACACATGTTCTCTCCATCCGTCAACTCGCATCTCGTTGACAGTTTACATGAGAGACGTACCACGAAAAATGAAATGGTTTGGCATTCAGGTAAACAGCTCGCACCGAATTAAGTGAGACATGGGTTTGACTTTTCCTGGTTGAGGACCAAACAGCGAGTTCAAAAGTTAATATCAGTGCTGCATAATTGAAAATGTTTTGCTCCTCTGTTTTTAGCTCCGCCGGGGCAGCGCTGGCTCCGTGTACTGGATTTATATTCTGTGAAACAGACAGAGCATGGCAAAACACTCGAGAGTTGAATGTTTGTAAGTTTCACCTGCACACTCTGTGGGTTCTACCTCAGCTTGGCAATACTTTGAATGAACCATTAACATAAATGTTTAAACCTGCAATAACTTTTGGAGACATTGGAAAGCAGCTGTAAACACTTAATTTAAAAGGTTAATCTTCTTCGCAGACTTATTTGGAGCAACATAACCATTTATCTGGTGCTCGTTTATCACTACCTGAACTCTTTTTTTTAGCTCTGATTTTTCTGTCCACCGATGTCTCTTTAGCTGCTAAACGCTCCGCTTGTGTTCACCCACCAACGACATTCATAGTAAGAGAAAACCAAAACATTAAAGCTGCATGCTGTAAAACCAAAAAAACAAGCTGAAAGATGCTAAAATGCTCTTATTTTCTACTATGAGTGTGGCGACCACTAACAATTTCTGTGATTCAAATCAGAAAAATGCATCCAAAAACACATTTTATGATCAACGAAACTTAAATTGGCAAAAACCTTAAAAAACAACAAATCTCAACTATAAAACTGACGAATTATGAATGACAATACTAAAATATAGGTTTGTAATGGTAGTTTTTATGACCTGGTTGGTCGGTAATATACACATGCAAAAGGCTCATAGACATGTAAATGTGGAGATATGGTGGTGTGACAGGCATCCACACAGAGCAACGCCCTGGGAGCAGTGCAGGGTTTGGTACTTTACTCAAGGGCATCTTGGCAGTGCCCAGGAGGTGAACTGGCAACTCTCCAGCCACCAGTCCACCATCCATACTTTGGTCTATGCTGGACTCCGGGTCCCAAGCCAAATTCCTACGGACTGAGCTACTAGCTCAGCGGTGACCTTTCGGGCAAAACTGCAAACATAAACCTTAAAAAAAACGACGAATTCCAACTATAAAACTGACTTTAAATGAGGCGTTTATATCCTGTAATACTAAAATATAGGTCAGTTATGACATATACAATTTGTGGTGCAGTAAATAAACAATAAATACATGCCAATACATGGAGCTGTTAGGAAGGAGAAACAGTTTTTTTATCTGTTAGTCCTGAATCCTGGCAGACTGTATCTGCAGTCTGGTGGTAATAACTCAAAATCAGAGTTCAGGGGGGCGGCTGGGGTCAGCCAGGACTCATTGGGCCTTCTTCGGGGTCCTATAGTTACATACACAGTCACCTTTACAACACTCTGCAGTCTGTTTGGGTTTTAAAAAGTGAGAGGCCAGCTCACAAAGTAGTTCACAGTTTCAATAAAGTCATGTCCTGACATTAAAATCGCAGCTTTCTGTAAAATAACAAGCCCTGATGAGCTTTTTTTTTTTTTTACATATAGCATCGATATCCGCTCCCCTTTATATGACCTGGTTGGTAAAAGCTGAAACACTAACATACATTTGACGCTGGAGAATTGTAACTGACAACACGATGTGTGAAAAGAAAAGTTTAAGAGCTGCATATTTGGATGAGCACTCCACGGGGAGTTCATCGCCTGGCGGTGGTCGGAGAAGACCTCGTCGATGAGCACGCTGCATTCCTCCCACTCAGTCAGAATCGGCCTCGACAAACAACTTATTATTATTTATTTTTTCATTCAGGGGCCAGAGATAAAATGGCTGCCGGTCTGACACTGATGTATGAGCATCTCATTGAGGGGAAAATCCACTCTGCTGATCCTCTGAATCTAAGCCCGGGCTAATAGGCAAAAATCTAATCGAAAGTGATTAAAAACAAAATGAATAAAACTGAGGGGTAAAACACACACACACACACACACTGGCGTGGAGCTGCACAGACGCTAACTCAGGGGAGAGATGTCAGGAAAGGATGGGTGACGAGGAAAATGCAGCAGATTTCATTCTCATTTGCTAATTGAGGAGATAATGTAAATCATTCTCGGAGTCGGTGGAATAAACGGCCTTTTAAAAATCAATGGTGGTTACAAAGCGCCTACTTCTATGGTTTGAGTCCTGGAGGAGTGAATCAGCATCTCTGAGAGAGACGGATCTCATCCTGGGGTTTGCGTTGCTTTGCTTTTGCCTCTAGCCTTGTAAGATTGAACATTTTAATTGTGCTAAAGGTTAATAACAAATCCGTAAGCTAGAAGAGGGACTTAGGGACGTGTAGAGCTTCAGTTGGCGAGTATATATCATCATTAGCAGACACAGACTCACCAAGCCAGTTTGTTCATTACAGAATTGAAAGCTTGTAGGTTTTCTTGAGAATTAAAGTGATATTTTAGTGTTTGCCAACGGAGGTGTTATTGTCATATTTTAATAAACCAAAATCCAGTATTGCCTTCGGGAGCCTAATTATTAAAGTTCATATGACTGTCCAGAGACCCTTGTTGCATGTTGTGGCCCTCTCTCTTGTGTTTCATATACTCTACTCTGCATCAGTAGTTTTTACGGTATAGCAGTAGACCCGAAAAGACTGCACAGTGTCTATTTTGTCATTACTTTTGCTATTTGCTTCAGCATGTATGAAAGCAGTGGTGTAATTCAGGATGTACGCAGGTATTCACAGTATACCGAATTATTATTCAGTTGGCATTGGGTATATCCACCTCTAAATCCCCTCTAATGCACATCATTCAGCAGTGTCATCCATCTGTGGTCCGTATTTATTGCAAAAGCTGCACCTCTGCTGTTGATAATGTCAATTTCAAGATGATCCTGACTGCCGGATGTCAAGCAGCAGAAGTTAAAGCAACTTTGTCAACATTTCTACCATAAAATAGCAGGTTTAAAGTCATTTTGATGCCACACTGACTTGTAATCAGGTGAGGTTTAAAGTCATTTTGATGCCACACTGACTTGTAATCAGGTGAATGGTGTCTGTAGGCTGTTCTCGCACTATGTAACTTTGTGATTTTGGTGAAACTGGATCATATTTTAAGGAGTTTTATCATTTCCTTCTGATGTCCTCTGCATCAACTCAGAGTTTCCTGATGGACATTGAAGTAAGCTGTGGTTAGCTCATGGACATAATGTCAGAGGAGAAAATACTATTGACGATGAAGAGGACGTTGACGGAAAAGAAAAGGAAAGAGACTGACTATTTGTTGTTGAAAGCTTGGTGAAATAAAAGGCTGAAAGACAGACACAGGGCATAAATGAACACTAACACCAATGCATGCAAGCTGGACTGAAAGTAAAAAACAGCTTACACTAGCGTTAACTCGCATCTTCAAGCTGCCTACCACTGTCTACCATGTTTCAAAAAACTCAACTCATGAGAATAAGACCCTTGTTGACAAAAAGAGAAAGGCTAAGCTGAGAACAAAAACATATTCCGAATACCGGGCCTTTATCAGGCGCCCTTGCAGATTCTGTCAATTCTTGAATGGCTTGCCATCCTTAGAAAACACTGCCTCTTTCTTTTTCGGCCTCAAAACAATCAATAGAAACCCCCAGTCTAACGTTGTAGTCAAAAGGTCCTTGGTGTTATTGGTGGTATTGGAAAAGGAGGAGGGGAAACCCTTAATGAGAGAGTGGGAGGAAGGCTGCTGAGATCATTTAATCATTGTTCCTTATACGTCATTTATCATGCCACAGCAAAACTATCCTTAATGGCTTGGCTGTGCTAGGCAGGATATTATTTCATACATGGGGGAATTAAATGAATGCACAGTACAGTTCAGTCTCTGGAAAGAAATAATGGGAATCCACTCAGCTTAAAATATTGGATTTGTTAATGAATGGAAGCAGTTAATCTAAAACTCGACTCTGAGAATCGTCAAAAAAACAAAACAACAACAACAACCAGGAGATGAAAATAGGGGCGAAAGAATGGGAGTGAAAAGACGTAATGAAGCAGAAAGGGAAACACTGTGTTTGCAATAAACACTGTAATTTCCTCTACATTACAACCAACATCTATCAGGAGTGACACAAGCATTAAATGCCATGAATGCATACACAACAGTTGTCAGGCTCTTCCCAGTGGAGGGTTTAGATGAAGGTCACCCGTTGTTTCTCTAGCACTGTCATTATCTGACAGAGAGGGAGAGATAAGAGGTCGCCGATAATAAATGCTCCTCCATGATTGGAAATAATCTTGACAAGAGCCTCTCCAACGGTCCAGAAAAGTCCATCAATGAAACAGGATTGAGTATGACATGTTTTCGTCTGCGCCGGCCTCGTACAATATGGACTCGCCCCAATTTCAAATAAATCTGCGAGCGGCACGGTCGATGAGGGATGATTTATGCAAGAGCGTTAAGCGCTAATGCTTCGCATGGGGGCATAACACTTGTGCAACCTTTACCTCAGACTGAAGAAATGAAAGGGGTGATGTGTGGCTGTTTCCACTTTTAAGAATGCTTTGAAGGCATAAACTGACTAAGCTGGTTATGGACATACTCCAGCACTTTGGATTTTACAAGGACTTTGAAGACAGAGAGCTGATTTTTATAATGATTTATGATGTAGACAAATGGTTCAATGCACCATTTGTTAAGCTCTGCCCCCTTTCTTTGTCTATACTATACTACTAGGACCAGGACCTCGTTGAAGCCCCCTGTAATTTTGTTGTGCTTACAGTATGTCTGTTGTACAATGACAATAAAAGCTTTCTATTATATTCTAGTTTTACTTGTACTTTACTTCTTGGTAATTTTTGAAACAATAGATCTTTGATCAGCCCTAAGTCTAAAACAGACACACATTTTGTGACCGGGGCCAGCTGCAGCGAGGACTGAAGCCTCTACACACGGGGCGGCCGCTTAACCCACTACGCTACTACTGCGTGTCATTCCCCCTCTCTCTGCCCCCTGCTTCCTGTCTATCTTCAGCTGTACTATCAAAAAAATAATCTTAAAAAAAAAAAAAAACGTCTTTGGAGACCTTATTTGGAAAAGCCAAAGCAAAATTAGCAGATTGGACATAAGAAACACATTTTGGGTGTCTCCCATTACCCCTCGATAGGGCCGGCTTGTTGCAGAGAAACAAGCTCAGGGCTCTCACTAATTTGGCGTAATGGTGAGTTGTATTTTTTCTGCACTCTATATTTGTTTTTATGCCACTTATCCTCCACACCTTGAAGGCTGGTCCATGAAAATGATGGTGCCATGATGCAGAAAAGGTTGGGGACTGCTGGGATAGATAAACAGAGGAAGAAGGCCATAGCCTTGAGGGGATCTGGTGCTGATGGTTCAATAGTGAGAGATATGTTTCCCCAGCTTCTGCAGGGCGTCCAGGAGGAGGTCTGTTATGGCTTTAAGGGGGATTGGCACAAGTTGCTTAAAGGCTTTATTACCACAGAGGTCGTCACTGAGTCATGTGGTCTTTGCTTTCTTGGTGACGAGGACGAGGTTTTGAAGCAGGCTGGCACATTGTTTAATCCTTGCCTTACACTTTTGACCTTCCAAACTCCTTAAAAGCCGATTATGTCTCTTCACCCCATCATTTCAGCATGTGGAGCAATTAAAGCTTCTGCCTTATGTAGTTACTGTTACAAAGCTATGATTGGGAAAGAAGTTTGCGGCCAATTTTTCTACACTGGTTGTGAACAATATTCATCTAAACAACACCATTAAAGCAGAAATTCAGCACTTTTAACCTCAGTCATTGTTCAATTGTTCTTGCGTACAATGCCAAATCAATAGAAAATTCGTCACTGTCCAAAAACTTGGAGTCCGCACTTTATATTGTTGTCTGGATCGAGTGAACAAGTTGTTATATGAACCACACTGAGGTTTGACTGTTTGTGATTCAGTGTTTTGCTGTATGGAAGAAAGGGGAGGGAGGCTTGTGTTGCTCCCATGCATCATTGTCCCCATTTATCTTGTTAGGTGTGTATTGTAAATCTAATATGATGCATGGTTTGTGTGTTTCAGTCGGGCTGAATCCTTACAACATAACACAACATGCTATCGTATGATCAGACCTGTATCAAACAGATGGAAAGATGTTGTGTTTTTAGTTTGTTTTCTTCGTAACTATTGGTGCATTTCATATATTTTTAAAATGTCTAGGCTGTTTGATCAAACTTAATTCAATTAAACTTAATTTCTAGTTTTATTTTCAGATCACTTCAGAACGCATAAACACGAGTTGTTCTCACTTGAAGTCGTTTGACTTGAAATGATTAGTTCAATGAACGCACTGCTGTGAATTCACTCGACTCATTAACATTCAGAAACATGATCAGCTTACAGAATTGTATTGTATTGTTTGAAGCACTGTAATAGAGTGGTAGGGTGTAATAAAGTTTTATTAGTATGTTGTGTTGAACGTTGTCCTGACTGCTGTTAAATTGCTGTAGTATATTGGCATACTGTGCTCTTGTTAGTTTGCAGTGAGTGAATTGGGACGCACTGCGAGATCCCATCACGTTCCATCACGAGTCATTATTTGATATCATCAAATCTTCTTATCGCAGCAAAATCTGCATAATTAAATCAACCGTGTGATGGATAGACAAGGTTCCAGGAAAAAAAGTGCTTACAGAGTGTGAGCTGTAACACCATATCAAGATTTTGTAGAGCCTATGAGCAGTTTCTGAAGTGTTTCCAAGACTTTAACCATCTTGTGTGAAGTGCAGGTTTTGCACCTTCAGTTACATTCATTTCAGGTGGCTTTTGTTTTGGTCTGTAGACAAAGTGCAGGATGGGGGGGTCATTTATCTGTGTTTTCTCCGTTCACATCTGAAGATCACAATCAATACTTTTTTTTATCTCATCGTGGCAGAGTCCATCCCTGGAGTGGTAAAGTATGCATGGGGACGAGAGATTGGTGAAAACTGTAATCCTTGTTGTGGTTTACTGAAAAAGTTTAAAAAATGCTTGAGGTGCCTCCGAGATGTTGTGCATCAGACTGAGGGAGAGTACAGAGGCCCATAGTTGGGAGTTCGAGGAGATGTGTTAGCAGTGCAGTCACCTTGGCAGTCTTTATCCATCCTCGGGGGACAATTTTGCAAAGAGACAAAAGAAGCGTATAAGCCGGAGAGGTCCCGGCTTCACAGATGCTCACCTTTGACTGTCCTTCCACTCTTTTTGTGGGCTGCTGAGACGAATCGCTGATGAGTAGCAGCTGTGCTGAATGGCACACTGTGGGTCATAAGGTGATTAGCAAATCCCTGAGTTCCTACTCAGTGCTAGTGGCATTGTGTCTCCGAGACCAAAGAACTCGTCAAGAACACAGAAAGTCTTTACAACTGAAGCTAAGCTTGTACGTTTGAAGACAAGTGATCAATTAAGGTGCACAGATTTTTGTTTCCCAGGATGATTCACAGTAAAACCCCCATGAAATAAGAGGTAGTTTGACACTTGCTAGCTAACAGGACTGTAACAGTATGTCAAAAAAATCAAGGGTCATATCAAATTGGATCGTGCAACACAGCTAATATGATAGTTATCTCCATTTTGAACCTTCCCTTGAGGCTAAATTCACCTGCTAGTCGCTAATTTTTGTATAGTTTGAGGATGGTAGCAATCTGTGGGTGTGAAAACCAAAACAAAGAGCCAAAAGCCTCTAAAATGCTCCGTCAATCTGAGAGGAACTGCAGAACTGAGTGATAGCTCCCTGAACGTTTATCTCTACACACTTTGAGGACCAGTGTGTAGGATTTGTGGTGTAGCCACAACCTTTCCGTCCAAGCTTGAAGAAGAAACTGTGGTTGCCGCAAAAGGCCAAAAACCCCCCATGTGGATCCGATGTCTAGTTTGTCCATTCTGGGCCACTGTAGAAACATGGTGACTCAACATGGCGAAGTCCATGGAAGAGGACCCACGGCGTCTGTAGATATAAATGGTTGATTTTAAGGTAACAAAAACAAAACGACTCGTATTTTCAGATGATTGTACACAAATGAAAACATAGTTATGTGTTATATTTATATATCCCTTCTGCCATATTCTGTAAATAGCACAAATCTTTGACTTTGACCTATTGTTCATGCAAAGAACATAATGATAGTGCAGCTTTAAGGTAATCAAATTATCATCTGTAGTCCTTGTTACAGTACAGTAGTGTTATTTTGTTGGTGACACCTTGTAAGATCATGATCATCATGTCTGCAAATCTCCCTGACATGGATATTGTGAAGCTGTTTGTGTGAATCTTCGTGTTTATTGTTTTTGTCACTATCACCTCTCTTGAGCTGTTACATATTGAAGATCTACACAGAACAAAACTGACTCTACTACCCTCTCTCTATCTCTTTCTCTCTATCTCTTGCTCTCTATTTGTTGCTGGCCTCTGCGCTGAACTCACGCCACTGTCAGCATCTGCTAGTAAACAACTGACAACCCCAACACGGATTAATGCCAAACTGCGAGGGAGCCTGCCTGAGCAGCACTTTGCATGTAAAGCGAGTCTAAGTAAGAGAGCAGCACGCTGAAGTGAAAGTGGGATGACCAGCCCTACTCTCCTCGTCTTAACAAGCGAACTCTCTGCATCCTCCACACACACACACACACACATACATACGTACACATTGGCCTATGGCTCATTAGAGAAACTCTAGAGAAGCTCTAACTTGAGCGAGCCAGCAAACCAAAAAAAACACATCATCTGCACGTGCATTTAAATGTGTGCAAATGTTTTGTTTTAAACATGAGCACAGGCTGTTGCATATGTTACTTTAAATCCAATTAAAATGTGTGATCCAGAAGTCTCACCACTGCACAAACACTAAAGTGCACATTTAATGAGCCACCGCGCAAGCCAGCCAGAGTTTGTCGCCGCTTCTTCTTCTTCTTCTTCTTCTTCCCAGAGCATTAATGTATTTTTTCTCGCTCTCCTGCTCCGCGCGTCAAAGGATTACAGTCTCATTTGGAGTTAGCTTTTTTTCCTTGTGTGTCTCTGTCGGAGTACTGACAGGGTACTGACAGAGGCACACTGCAATAAAATGTTAATCTGAGAGGAAGTTTTTCGTCTCACATGAGAGTTTTAAAAAACTTCTGAGAAACTCGGCGAGATAATTCTTAAGTGACGCCTAAATAAGACATTAGACAGTCTTTATGTGCAAAATATCCAAAGAAAAATTGTATTTAAATTTCTTTTCACACGAGATATTTCCCGCTAGCGCAGTTATCTACAGTTGCAGGGCTCGCACACACACATAAACAACATTAAAACACTTTTTTTTTCTCTTCCATCCCGCCGGCTCGAACGTGCTAATCTCCTCCCTACTCTCTCTTTCACGCCAGCAATTATTATCGACTCCTTAAAAAAAGGCGTGGGAAAAACGTGGCGAATGGAACAAAAATGTATCATACAGCCACCTGCTGTTCCTCGAAACAAGTTGTAGAGGGGAAATGAGAGACGATGCTGATGGAAGCAGCGACGCGAGGTGAAAGGGAGGGTGAGAGTGTGAGAGGTGAAAGTCTAAATGTGAGGGTGGAGAGAATAGAGACGAGGTGATGTATTAACAAGGAGTGAGAAAAAGAGTTTTACTCTTTCGCTGTCCCTCATCTTATCATCTCTCCCTCTTTTTGCCTCGTCGTTCGAGACACAGCACTTAGTCTTTATTGAGGAAAAGTATTTCATCTTTAATTCACCCATAGTCTTTATTGAGGAAAAGTATTTCATCTTTAATTCACCCAACCACTTCAAATACAGCGTTTGATATTCAAATCCGCACATGTTTATACTGTGTTCCCTCGTTTATCGCGGAGGATACGTTCTAAAAATAACCCGCAATAAACGAAATCCGCGAAGTAAGTTTTACAATTATTATACATGTTTTAAGACCGTAAAACCCCAACCTACACACTTTTATACACCTTTTTGCATGCATTTTGTACAGCACTCCCTTAGTTAATTTAGAACGCAGAACACAATGCGCGTTCATACTGTACAGTACGCTGTAAAAAAAAAAGCATGCAAAATATTGCGGGTTATTTTTAGAACGTATCCTCGCGATAACGAGGAACACAGTGCCATAACAGTGTGCGGATTTGAATATCAAACGCTGTATTTGAGTGGTTGGGTGAATTAAAGATGAAATACTTTTCCTCAATAAAGACTAAGGCTGTGTCTAAAAAAGCCAAGAATGAACTCAACGACAGGCAAAGAGAGGGAGAGATGATAAGATGAGGGACAGCGAAAGAGTAAAACTCTTTTTCTCACTCTTGTTAATACATCACCTCATCGTCCTATTCCTCCACCCTCACATTTAGCTTTCACCTCTCACATCTCACCCTCCCTTTCACCTCGCGTCGCTGCTTCCATCAGCATCGTCTCTCATTTTCCCTCTACAACTTGTTTCGAGGAACAGCGGGTGGTTGTATGATACATTTTTGTTCCATTCGCCACGTTTTTCCCACGCCTTTTTAAGGAGTCGATAATAATTGCTGGCGTGAAGAA